>NC_137812.1:75264548-75286068 GCF_963921795.1 Nannobrachium achirus | reverse complement strand
GTTAAGAAGATTTCTGTCAGATCACCAGAACAATGGCTTCCATTATAACATTGTAACTTTTCAGGAGTAGGGTTAGGGTTAGGGTTAGGACGGACGGACGGACGGACGGACGGACGGACGGACGGACGGACGGACGGACGGCTTACCCAGGTGAGGATGTTGAAGAAGCAGAAAGCGATGGTGGCCCGCGCTGCGTCGGAGCCCTGGGCCAATGGCAGCTCCTCTGGCGATGTCGCCTGCCACTGATTGGCCAGGAAGCAGAAGCCAACGAACCACAGGAAGCTGGCCGAGGCTGGTGGGCGGGGCATAAGGAGAAGAGAAGTTAACTTGACTGGGATTGGGATTTACCACACTCCAGTCACTTGAAAGTAAGCCATTTACCATGAGAGGGAGTGGGTTGTTGGCTGATTTACCACTGTTTCAGGGTTGCCACAACCCTGAAACAGTGGTAAATCAGCCAACAACCCATGACCCTCAAATTCACATTTCACTCAGGTTTTTTCATCTCACTCATGTCACTTTGTCTGCTGACCTCACTCAGCAACAAAATTAAATAAACAAAATATAAAATAAAACAATTCACAGGAGGCAATCAGTGATCACCCCATGATGTGCACTGCAATGTAGTTTCAAATGCACGGCATTGCAGGCGCTTTTTGAGAGTGAAAGAATAAGAAGAGACAATGTGACATGTGTGATCTGGGCAGCTTGTCCCAGGAAATGTGCCAATCTCAACCCAAAACAACGGTATGTGTGTGTGTGTGTGTGTGTGTGTGCGCGTGCACAGCCTACCAGAGAACACCAGGTCAGTGTATGTGTGTGTGCGTGCACCTCATACCAGAGAACACCAGGTCCAGCAGCACGGCTCTCCGGCGGTCCCTGAGTGTATGTGTGTGTGTGTGTGTGTGCACAGCGTACCAGAGAACACCAGGTCAGTGTGTGTGTGTGTGCGTGCACTAACCAGAGAACATCAGGTCCACTAGGACAGCTCTCCGGCGGTCCCTGAGTGTATGTGTGTGTGTGTGTGTGTGCACAGCGTACCAGAGAACACCAGGTCAGTGTGTGTGTGTGTGCGTGCACTAACCAGAGAACACCAGGTCAGTGTATGTGTGTGTGTGTGTGCACAGCGTACCAGAGAACACCAGGTCAGTGTGTGTGTGTGTGCGTGCACTAACCAGAGAACAGCAGGTCGACCAGCACGGCTCTCCGGCGGTCCCTGTGTGTGTGTGTGTGTGTGTGTGTGTGTGTGTGTGTGTGTGTGTGTGTGTGTGTGTGTGTGTGTGTGTGTGTGTGTGTGCGTGCGTGTACTAACCAGAGAACACCAGGTCCACTAGGACCGCTCTCCGGCGGTCCCTGACGCTGCTGATGTTTGGGAAGTAGGCGTCGAGCAGCAGGAAGAACAGGCTGGCCAGGAAGCAGGCCACGCCCACCACCACGCCGTAGTTACAGGCGTCTGCGTTGTTGTTGAACACGCAGAGCAGCCGCTCGCTGCCGATGTTGATGTAACCCTCGTTAACGATGCAGCCGAACACTACCATGGAGAACACCTGGAAACAACAACACTGTTACTGTTACCATAACAACAATATTACTACTGTTACCATGGAGAACACCTGGAAACAACAATACTACTGTTACCATAACAACACTACTACTGTTACCATAATAACAATAATACTGTTACCATGGAGAACACCTGGAAACATTAACACTGTTACTGTTACTGATGTTGATGTAACCCTCGTTGACGATGCAGCCGAATACTAGATAGATAGATAGATAGATAGATAGATAGATAGATAGATAGATAGATAGATAGATACCTTTATTATCCCAAGGGGGAAATTCAGTTGTCCAGAAGTAGCACAGCAGTATACAGTTATTTACAAAGTTACAGAGACGTAAGAAAAGATAGATAAGAGGGAAAAAAACAAAGACAAGAGCAGTACAGTACCAATAAAGAGAAGGTGCATCAATAGAGGGGGCGAATAATATATAAGTATATATACATAAAGTGTCTTGCAAAAGAGACCATAGCAGTCAATGCTAGTTAGTGCAAACAAGTATCTCACTGTCATTGTTAAACAAAGCAAAAATACTCAGAAACTACCAACACTAACAACCTAATAGTGCAGTGTCAAAAATCAGTGCGAAAAAAGAAGAAACTAGGAAGCGTGTCACCGCAAGGCGCGCATGAGCACTCTTCCTGGAAGGTCCTTAGAGGTCAAAGTCAATACAGCAATAGTTCCTTAGAGGTCAAAGTCAATACAGCAATGGTTCCGTAAGTCTAAGTTAGGAAGGGAGACCTTTTCAAGCGTCCGTTATGTGTCTCGTTGTACAGCTTAAGGGCAGCCGGTACAAAAGATTTTCCTAATCTCTCACATCTCCGTATGGAGAACACCTGGAAACAACAATAATAATAATACTGTTAACAGTCTGCCAATGTTGATGTAACCCTCGTTGACGATGCAGCCGAACACTACCATGGAGAACACCTGGAAACATTAACACTGTTACCATGGAAAACACCTGTAATTACAACAATACATACTGTTTACACCCAAACACCACCTTAGATTACCTTAGACCAAGATGCCTATGGATCTCCATATATGGGCATAAGGGGGTACCCTAACATTCTCATTTTCGGCCCTTCTCCCTTTTATGCCCATATATGAGTCAACCACATCACTGTGATCAAATTTTGCTTTGCCATGCAATCAACTTCAGAGCAGTGATGTGGCACAGAGTGACAGTGAGTCACAGTGATGTGGTACAGAATGACTCATATATGGGCATAAAAGTGAAAACACGTGACATCACACTGACATTACTTCCTGTACAGCCGGACAGACAAGCGACGAGGTTTTTCAGGGTATGGGGCTTTTAAGCCGTGACATCATTTTGTAGGCAGAGGAGAACTCTGCCCCCAGAGCATTTTCTGTTCCTCGCTATTTCAACAGATCCAAGACAAAAATAACGACTAAACTAAGTATAATTCTAACACTTTCCTTACAACAACAAAGAGAAGAAAAATGTGTAAATAGTAAAAATAGTAAAAAGATTCACGGAAACTGGGGGCTGAAATTCTCCTCTGCCTACAAAATGATGTCATACAGTACTTAACAGCCCCTATGCGACCTTCGGTCGCAATTACATTTTCTTTTCTTTGTATTGTGATGTTTTATGCTTGGACCCCAGGAAGAATAGTCTCCACTACGGTGTAGACTGATGGGGATCCTTAATACACTAAATCAAACTAAACTAAACCACCTTGGAGAACACCTGTAAACATTAACAGCAACAATAATAAATACTGTTAAATACAACAACACACCACCATGCAATACCTGTAACTACAATAAAAATACTAAGGATTACAACCAAACACAACCATGTAAAACACCTGTAAACATTAACAATAATACTGTTACAGGGGGGACAAAATGAGCGGGCCTCGTAAAGACCCCTGGGGGACACCCTGATCTACTAATGCTGGGTTCACACTGCAAGATCTGAGACATTACTGTTGTTATTTCAGGTGCACCAAATCTCCTCGCGGAGACTTGCCGAATGTACCTATTTATATTGTTATTGTTTTGTCTTCATTAAACGTTTTCCTTTTATCTCATCTTAGTTGAACATCTGTCTGTCTGTACCGGATTCTGACCTGAATCTGTCATCATTTACTGTAGTGCTGCTCTGTCTGTCTGTCTGTCTGTCTGTCTGTCTGTCTGTCTGTCTGTCTGTCTGTCTGTCTGTCTTTGAGTGTGAATGAATGTCTCTTTGTCTATCTGTTCTGGTTATTATGTTGTTAAATTACAGTAAAATAACTACAAATGCAAAATGTAACAAAACGGTCACTTTAAAAAAGGCATTATAATGATATTCTCCAGCACACTTTTATTCTCCCCATCCTGACAAAATGGTATATTCCCAGGTTCCGCAGGTCAGCTGCACAGGTGCAATGCATTATTGTTAATTGTGGCACATTTACTAAACATGCCAAGTTTAGCTGCACTTGAACAACCGTTCCAGGCTGCCATATCCAGCCCAAGAAACTGTAGAAACGGGGGAAAAAATAAAATGTACTTCTTAAAATAAATGTATCATGACTGTTAAGGTATGGCAACATGACTGGTGTCTTGCACGCGTGCCTCATGTTGCCATACCTTAGCTTTTTCTGAACTGACGCCACTGCCACCGTCTGTCCATCTGTCTGCATGCTGACGCCATACTCTGACGTACTGACATCACAGACGGGTATTCACATTATTCCTGGCCCTCTCTATGGAGGCTGCCATTTTCTTTTACAGAGGGCAAAACATCTTTTCACTTCCTCCCAAGTAAGGAAGTGACAGGGAATTATCTGTGGCCAGATTTTGCCAAAGAAATAAGCTCAACAGAAGCAACTAGGCTATACTACTTTACATTTACATTTGAAAATAGCAGATCAGCAAGCTCACAATGTGTCACATTGCGACATATTGTGAGCTTGTATATTTGCTAAAAACTATTGAGGAAAAAAAACATTTTGAAACATTTTAACAACCTAAATCTGTGTGGCGGTCCCTGGCACCACATATTTTCAGATGGGGGTCTGCGACTGTGGACAAATGTGTTAATCTGGGGTCCTTGATATGAAAAGATTTGGGAACCACTGGTTTAAAAATTATTAAAAAGTAAGCCCAATAAGCAACTACACTATTTTTTTTAAAAGACACACATTGCTTATTATAAGCAGAAATGTCAACCCAGGTACATACAGAGCCCAGAGCCTAGAACGCCAACTACTGACACTTTAATGCAAGGACAACAGGAAACCAAATGATGTTTTTCAGGCCAGCTTTTTCAGCCTCCGCCTCTTTCAGGATATGAACAGGAAGCCGGGGGCGGGGCCAGGAATAACGTGAATTGCACAACTGGACATGGATGGTGACTGTTCTGCCCAACGGGCACCAGTCTGGTCTGGGTTCTCCAACATTACTTCTGAGACTCCTACATTCAATCCCTCACACTAGGGTATTAACGACTTGTGATTTTTGCAAGTCGACTCGACTCAGTAAAAAGTTGAGTTGAAGTCGACTTTATCGTTTGACGTCATCACATCACACACCACCCCCCAATTATTGTGGGGGGTCCCCAGATGATTAACTTAATGTGCAACATTGTTTTCTCTCTCAACAGTAAACAAACCAACATAAAGTTTAAGTGTATAGAGGGTATCTGCACATTTCTAAAGTGACGATTTAAGGCCTTTTCAATACCTCTAAAATGGCAAATTAAACATTGGCCAAATTGTCAAATATTAGAGGCAGAAATTGTGAAAATAGCCGATCTACATGCTCACAGCAATATTAAGGGAGCCCCTTAATATTTTCACAATAGTAAGTATTATTATTTTTTTTTTTCAACTTCGACTTTCGACTTTCTCTGGTGGGAGTCGTCTTGTGTAATGAAGTCGACTGGGTCGACTTGTCGACTTTTTTGTTAATGCCCTACATCATATACTGTGAGTGTGCATGCATACACCCCCGGGCACAGGAATAGTTTAATAAACATAATTAATGAGTTTGATAGTCTAATATGTCTAATTAATAGTGTAAATATTGAGATCAGAGGTGTGTCAGGGTTTTCAGTGATGCAGACATTCTAGACGGTCACTGTGACATGTTTTAGTGTGCCCGCTACCCACAATGCACTGCTGCCCAGCACTTTGACAGGTGGATGTTTATTAGTAACATCTGGATGAGAACTCATTAACGCACGCACGCACGCACACACACACGCACACACATGCACGCACACACACACACACACACACGCACGCACGCACACATAAAACACACACACACACACACACACACACACACACACACACACACACACACACACACACACACACACACACACACACACACACACACACACACACACAATCACGCGCGTTTGGATACTATAGGCCTACTTTTTTATGTATACAATTATTTACAAATAAATATATCTAAAGAAATTAAAAGAAATGTAGGAAAAGAAATTGGAATTTAGCTTGAGTTGTGACCCATAATAATTGATCCGTAACAGAACCTTTGTGTAATGAATGCTGTCTTTGCCCATCTTAACACATCAAGCGTTGCAGCATGCTTGTAGATCTGATATGACAGCCATACGAGGCACACAACTATAAATCAGATATAAAACTAACTGGATCTATTCTCCTAATAAAGCCTGAATTTAAAAGTAACCTTAAATAATTCTCTGCAGGATCAGTGTTCCATTTCTCTCATTCTACTGTCATTTTGACCCTGCTTTGGCGTCTTGGCGATGTAAACATGTTTTCTCATGCCAATAAAGCTGCTTTGAATTGAAGTGTAATTTTGGGGACATTTGGTCCTTACAAGAATACAAACACACTATCTTACAGTAAACCATTAGTAGTAGACCTAATGCAATACACACACACATGATCTTTCTCATATTATGTGAGAAAGTGGTTCCATGTGTAAATAAGCCCTAAAGTCATGAAACTCTACTTTTTTATATGCAAACCTCTAATACATTTTTCAATCAATCAATCAATCAATCAATCAATCAATCAATCAATCAATCTGATCTCTCTCTCTCTCTCTCTCTCTCCCCCCTTCATTAATAAAAGTCCAAATGCTTATTTCTATTTCCACTATAACGGACGTGATGATGATGCACGCACGCGAACGCACGCACAGAGAGAGAGAGAGAGAGAGAGAAAGAAAGAAAGAGCTAGCTGTGCCCAATGCTCCAGTAATAAAGAGAAGATGCTACACTGATGTGTTTCCTATTAATATCAGACGCTTCTCTCGTTGATAAATAGAACACATCGTCCTCCATGTTATCAGATCATATCAGACACTATTAATTAGGCCTATTAGTGCTTTCATCTTCATTGTATTAATTAATTATAGACATCTCTCGCGACCGGCGTTTGCAGATAAAACCAGGCCATAAATAAAGCTACTCCATCACGCACGCACTAAACAGCGTGGTGTTTCAGCTGTAGGCTATAATAGGATGGAGAAATATAATAAAAGGCTTTTTCATCTGTAGGCCTACATAATGTACTGTATGGGCCTAATAATAATAGGCTTGTTATCTGCTGTTATATATAAATATAATAGTCTTTATCTGCTATAGGCTAATCTTTATTGTCCATACAATAATGACAATCTACATTCTAGAAACCGTTATGTAGGCTATAGGCTACTGCGCGCGCACACGCGCGCGCGCACGCACAACACACACACACACACACACACACACACACACACACACACACACACACACACACACACACACACACACACACACACACACACACACACACACACACACACACACACACACACATACCCAGCTCAGCAGTCTCAGCACGGTCCTCGGGTGGGTGAAGAAGGACACCGGCTCGAACGGCGTGTTGCTGCCGGCCTTAGCGGCGCCGAACACCACCGGGCCGCTCATAGCGAGCCGCTGGATGGATGGAGGAGGACCAGGGGGACAGGGGGGTCCGGGGGGGTCCGGGGATCTGATGGAGGATGGAGACCCGGCCGGTCCTCTCCGGGTCTATAGAGATTATAAGCCTATATAAAGGCCTGTATAAAAGGCTCAATAAATAGGAATAGGCTCAATGCAGCCTGTAGAATAGACCAGTCAGCAGACACACAGAGCCGTTGTTGTTCAGGTGTGAAGATGATGGTGATGAAGATGAGCTGCCACAGCGCTGCCTCTAGTGGTGAAAGAATGTACTGCGTTGTGTCTCCTTAAAGGAGCAGTTCACTCATTATCAACATGTCTCAGTCAGTATAAATCAGTGTAAATACATAAGGATATACTGTTTCATTGGTAGTAGTTCACTCATTCTATCCGAATAGAATGCACTGCTTTATTTCTACCTATACGTAAAGGAGCAGTTCACTAAATATTAATGTCAATATATTTTATATTGTATTTCTGATTTTCTGAATGTGTTATGATGATGATGATGATGATGATGATGATGATGAGTGCATAGTGCTTTGTTTGTCTGTCATTTAATGTTTTATGAATTGAGTAGGCCTACAAAAGGACTCCATTGGAAACAAGACATATGAGCAAAATCCTATTAGACTTGTATCTGAACCTGTATAGACATAGGCATATGTAAACTTCTAATAAAGTAGCCGATTCAATCAATCAATCAATCAATCTGCATATCTGATTTCAGCAATGAATTGAGCATACCTACAAATGGCCCTCGATGGAAAGCCATAGTGCTTGCATGGTTTTAAATTCTATAGTAGACCTTGTATCTGAACTCTTACTGTTCTGTACCTTTTCAGGCCCCAATTGAATATTTTATTAGACAGAAATGCAAAAGTACTTTAATAGCCAAGTGTTTCCGCTAGGGAAAGCAGTCTTTCAGCTCCCAAAAGGAGTCGTCTGGGTCATTCCTACTACTCGGCTCCATTTCAGCCATAAATAAACTAAAAAGTATTTTTTCTTAAAGGATTTTAACATTTTGTTTTCTGAAAGCAAGTTCAGCTGTCAGAATGATATCAGCTTAATTCATAATTTCCTAACATTATGACCAACTGCATCACACATGAATGGGACAGATAAGTATTCTAACAAAGGAGACCATTTTATGCTAAAGATGGCAATGACTCCTCATGTGATGAAGACTATGGTAGTTGATACATTGGGAACACTGAGGAAGATCTTTTATATATCTATCAACCATATTTTCAGAATCATGAAAATGTATCAATTTCCTCTGTTAAGCGTATAACAAGGGTGGACATGTTATGCTAGCAATGCAACCTAAAACATTGATAAAGAGGAACATTAAACAGTGATAATTATACTTCTTATGGTACATGGTTTCCTATCATAAATAGATGCTACCTTCTGAAGTCATGTGGCTCAGAATCCATCAGGATCCATCAATCCATACATTATAATACACATTAGATAAATATATGTATAGGGTTCTCTCTTCTGATTGGATTAAATTGGTGTCCCCCCAAATAATCATATTAGAATCTACGAGCACTAAGAGTTGAGGCATTACATTTTGAATAACACTGTTCTATTGTGAAAATAGATCTGCTGTTTTCACAATTTATACCTGTAATATCTGACACTTTGGTCAATGTTTAATTTGTCATTTTAGAATAACATTTACATTTAAAAAAAAAAGAATTAAATTAAATTAAATTAAGAATGTGCAGATACCCTCTATACACTTTATGTTGGTTTGTTTACTGTTGAGTGAGAAAGCAATGTTGCACATTAAGTTAATCATTTGGGGACCCCCACAGGTTGAGAACCACTGTTCTAAAGAGCTGGAGAGACCGGCCCCGGTTACTGAACAAACACTCTCTATGTCACAATATAGAACTTAAACCTTTTAATCAAACGATGACATATTCAGGGAGGATATGATGATGATGATGATGATGTTAGTTAATAAATATGATGACTCAGCGTTTTGTCATGAAATGCACGATTCATTGGACATGATGATGCAACAATCAGCACAGTACAGAGAACACACACACACGCGCACGCGCGCACGCACGCACGCACGCACGCACGCACGCACGCACGCACGCACGCACGCACGCACGCACGCACGCACGCACGCACGCACGCACGCACGCACGCACGCACGCACGCACGCACGCACGCACGCACGCACGCACGCACGCACGCACGCACGCACGCACGCACGCACGCACGCACGCACGCACGCACGCACGCACGCACACACACACACACACACACACACACACACACACACACACACACACACACACACACACACACACACACACACACACACACAATCTCAGAGTCACTGTAGCCAACTAACATTGATAACAATTCCCAATTCAAACCCCTGCATAATCTCTCTCTCTCTCTCTCTCTCTCTCTCTCTCTCTCTCTCTCTCTCTCTCTCTCTCTCTCTCTCTCTCTCTCTCCCTCAGAGCTCATCCTTGGTGTTATTCTTCAGCTTTGCCTCTTCTTCCTTCATGGCCTCCATATATTTCTTCCTCTCCTCCTCCTCCTGAAACAATCACAACACATAGGATGAGACAGACAGGTCATCAAAAGGAAACGATCACAACACATAGGATGAGACAGACAGGTCATCAAAAGGAAACGATCACAACACATAGGATGAGACAGACAGGTCATCAAAAGGAAACGATCACAACACATAGGATGAGACAGACACACAGACACACAGAGCAGGGACGTGCAGAGAATGTTAGAGAGGCAGGGGCTGACATTTCTAAAAGGTCCTTTTGGTGAAAATATTGAAAATACCGACCTAGGTCGGCTATTTTCGTTACTTGACACCACACTGAACTAAGCATAATCAAGTGAATACTGGAGATGTGGCGTAACAGCATGGATTTCTACACAGAGAGAGCAATTCTTTCAACTTTTCATAAGATGCTGCATTCAAGTTCAGGAGAGTTTGGACAAGACTATTCTCTTGAATGCTGCCTTCAGGTATGGCATGGAAAGAGGGGTCATTTGCATTTCTTTCACCATAGTGAAAACTGCATTCATGGTCTGGAGAGGACACTTTTTACAGACGGATAAAAGAGCAGAGGCTCAAGCCCCCTTTGAGGTCTATGTGTGCATGAGCCTGAGACAGACAGACAGACAGACAGACAGACAGACAGACAGACAGACAGACAGACAGACAGACAGACAGACAGACAGACAGACCTTCACTCTGTCCTTCTTGGCTTTCTTCATCTCTTTCTCTACAAACTTCATCAGGTCTTTCACGTTCCTCTTGCCAGTGTAGAGCACCACCTGGTGGGTGTACACAGACATTACAACCACATGAAACAGTTATTAATATTATGACCACACTACTTCTCTCTCTCTCTCTCTCTCTCTCTCTCTCTCTCTCTCTCTCTCTCTCTCTCTCTCTCTCTCTCTCTCTCTCTCTCTCTCTCTTTGTGAATATGGATTAAGATGAACCCTATCTTATGTCAGGTGTCTTGGACAAGCATAAAGTTAAAATAAATGACCCTTCATTCAATGCTGTTTGCCGCTGTTCAACGCATGCACAAGGACACATTTTTCACGGCACACCTGGAAAAAGGCTGTCCTACCAAAAAAAAGGGCAAGTTAAAATCTAAAGTAATCATACAGTATATCCAACATATTCCATCAACTCTGGAACTAATACCAAATAAATCGTTTAACCACTTTAAAGGCCCATTCCCACTGGGCCAGATAACGGATAAAAAATCTCTTTCTCCAGATAAAAAAAAACTCTTTCTCCATTCAAGTGGATGGTAAGATACTAGGGGTGTAACGATACATTTTAATAGTGATTCGATACGCATCACGATACATGGTTAATGATACGATACATGTTTACAGTTTAGGCATTTAGCAGACGCTTTTAATCCAAAGCGACTTACAATAAGCAAATAACATCACAATAATAAACAAGATAATATGTCAGAACATCATCAACAATATAACAAATGCAAATGGATATCTATCTAGAAAAAACACAGTAAAATCAAAGTTCTAAAAACCTAAAGACAAAAAACTAATGCTAACTAGCTTCATGTATGGTCACTGATTTTTCTGTAGAGCTAAGGGTTTAGGTGGAGTCTGAAAAGGTGAGTCTTCAGTCCACGGCGAAAGCTAGCGAGTGAGTCCGTTGTTCTAAGTGCGGCAGGGAGTTTATTCCACAACTTGGGGGCCAGGAGGGCAAACTGTCTCATGGACGATATTGGTTCATTCATGGCGATACGATATGATTCGATTCAATGATTTAAACTCGATATAGTAACTATTTAGCAAAGACATTAAATCTGTGTGAAAGGTCTGGATATAGTGCAGGTTTTTAAGGGAAACGTGTATCATTATGGATATACATGAGTAAACACAGTGATTATCTGTCAAATACATGAACATTGTATATTGACAGACCTGCACCTTGACATGAACCCAGAGATTACACACATTTATCGATAGATCAGTGTAGCTACTGTATATGGAAAGAAAAATTAATTAAACCCCTTATTTTTATTTTTATTTTCTTCTTAAAAATTATGCACAAGTAGGTAGTATCGATACAATCGATTCTTTGCACTGCCGATTCGATACGATACAAAATCAAACGATACGATTCGATTTTAGCTGTTTTCATTTCGATATACTTCGTTTTTTTAAGTTAAAAACAACATTTCGATGCAGTTACTATATCGTTACACCCCTAAAAGATACAGATAAAAATAATATTTCGACAAATATATATATTTTTTTTTATCTGTATCTTACCATCCACTTGAATGGAGAAAGAGATGTTTTTATCTGTTATCTGGCCCAGTGGGAATGAGCCTTCTTTAGCCTTGTTTCCTACTGTACTTTCACACATTTTCTAAAGATGTGAAAATACCTGATCTACAAGCTCAAGGTCAATCAAAACAGAGAGACATTGATGTTTTCTGGTTCAGTGGTTCTCAACCCACTTGAAAATTGGACGAACTGTCAAATATTAGAGGCATACAGTCCTGGCTAAAAGTATTGGCACCCTTGCATTTGTTAAAAAAAAAACACAACACACAATCATCTAGATCAGGGGTTTTCAAAGTGGGTGACGGGGCACCCTGGGGTGCCGTGACAGCAGTCCAGGGGTGCCGCGAGATCATTTGATAATATTTGGAATTTATTTGGACACTTGAAAAAATATTATTTAGTATAATTTTAAACTTGAAGTACAAAGTTATTTTCAGTCAGTTCTAAACAAAATGGCCATTATCTCAACATTTTCCTCGCAACATAATCACTAAAATATCGTCACTGTCGGGCAGAAACCTCGTATCTCCAAGTTTCAAATGTGTACGTCTTTTGGTAAAGCAAAGCCCTGCTTCATCATTCAAGACTGTCTCACAAAACTAGTGAAAACAGCCGATCTACAAGCACACAACGTCTCGCGATGTGAGGCGTTGTGTGCTTGTAGATCTGCTGTTTTCACTAGTTTTGTACATTTTATAGATGACAAATACAAAACGAACGGTTTTGGACATACAAGGTTTCCACCCGACAACGACGATATGCTATAAATATAAGGTGCTGGGAGTGAAAATTATAATGTAGGGGTGCCTCGGATTAAAAAAATATTCATAGGGTGCCCTGAGACAAAAAGGTTTGTTCTGTTCTAGATTGTGCACAGTGAAGGAACATAAAGGTCTCTGGAGATGGACTTGGAGCTTTCATAATGTCCATGCTTGGCTACAATCTGACCTCCTGACAATGTTCTCCTTTTCATTTGGTCCTCAGTGTGTGACACACACCAGCAGAATGAGGGATTTACTCCATTTAAACTGGGTGGATTAGTGCTTACTAAAGATTAAACTGGGTGGATTAGTGCTTAGATTAAAGTCAACTTGGACTCACCACAGGTGAGTTCCAGGTGAACAGCCTGCTCTAAATTCAACTACAGTGTATTTAAGTATTTATGCAAGTTTCTGTGTAGAATGAGCTTGGATTCTGTATTTATTATAGTTTTATGTTGTGTTCCTTTGTAAACCAAATACTGTATTTATACTGTACTGTGTTGATGAAGAATATGTTTTCATTTGCCAAACTTCTGGAAGATTTTGTTGTTGTTGTTGTTTTTCTGTTTTACAAATGCATGCAAGGGTGCCAATACTTTTAGCCACGACTGTACATTGTGAAAATAGCTGATCTTGTGAGCATGTAGATCTGCTGTTTTCACAATAGAACTGTGTTATACAAAATGTAATGCTTCAAATGCACACTCAACGCACTGGTGTGCCATGTTGTCGTTCGTTTATTCGGTGCACTTGGTGCGTTGTCGTTGGGAAACCCAGTGCGCGGTGCACCGGTGTGCTGAGTGCACGCACTCACCAACCCTACTCAGATGATGGGGTTTGACGGTGTGGTGTTTTGATTGGTTGGTTTTCATGGCCATTTCTCGAGAGCTTCTCAGCTGTGAACAATGTAGGAAATTACCGCAAAATGCAGCATTTGCAGCTTAATTGGTCGTTTTAGCTTGATAGTTTCACACACATCAACGTGTAAACTAACAGCAGGTATGCCAATATTAATTACATCTCATTTCAATATCAACGTTACGTTAGCATACTTAGCAACTGCTGCTTTTCATAAAGTTTACCTTCAGAGTTCAGAGTGAAAAAGCTCACAGCTGCCTCTCAACTGGTTGTTGGTAAATAAGCCACACTGAACGCACTCTACAACGTCACCGCCCACTGCACTCACTACACTGAGCACACACCCGGTGCGCATTTCTGAATGCACCCCTAATGTGCCTCAACCCTGGGGGTCCCGACCCACAGGTTGAGAACCACTGCTATAGTTTACCCTCTCAGAGTAGAGCGCAGGGAAGAGGCGGAGTGACGGGTAGCGGTCTTGCATCATCAGGTTGATGTCGTTGGCCGAGGCGTCGATGCGCGCGACGACGACTTCCTCCCTCTCCTCGTAGGCCGAGGCTAGCTCCTCCCACAACGGGAACAACTCCCGAGACTCCTTACTGTATGGGAGGTCTGAAATACACACACGCACACACACATGCACATGCACGCGCACACGCACACACACACGCACACACACACACACACACGCACACACACACACACACACATTTTACACCTTTATTTGTGAGACATTCTTGAACACAAACAGTGGTAGATGACTGACATATTATTTGACAACTTTATACTTAAAATAAAAGAACATTGATAGTGAAAATAGCCGATCTACAAGCTCGTGATCTACAAGCGTCGCATCGTGACGCTTTGTGAGCTTGTAGATCTGCTATTTCCAAAATTATGAAAAATAATCGCGATTACGTCAAATAATTGCGATTAGACGATTATGTAGTAATTGTGACAGCCCTAGGTAGATGTACAAACTTGGGTAACTTGTCAGGGTTGGGATTATGTCAGGCGTGTGTATATATGTTCTCAGGGACGTGCTGGGCCCCTGATTCAGCCAGGGAAAAAGAGTTGCAGAGGCCCTCATTGCGCGCTATAGAGAGAGATCTCTCTCTCTATAAAAAATTGACATTTACATTTGAAACTTGGAGATACAAGGTTTCTGCCCGACAGTGACGGTTTACTTTGTTGGCCCCCCAGCCCCCAAAATGGAACGAAGGCTGACATTTTATTAGATTTTTTTTCCTAATGGCCGGCCTGGACCGGCCGGGAATGAACCGGCCGTTCAGGAGTTGTCCCGCTTTTCCCAATGGCCAGCACGTCCCTGTATGTTCTGTACATGCAGGTGTTGACACTAAGGTCTCAGAGGCACTTGTCGGTTGGACAAGTCCAGGTCATTTTCTACTTGCATGCATTTGGGTCTCCATCCGGAAATAATGGGGCTTACATTTATTATGATCAAATGATTGGCTTAGGAATGCGACAAAAACATATAAGTATAACACATACAGAAGAGGACGAAGACAGTCTTGTCAGGGTTGAAGGGTTAGGGTGATATAAACTCAGCACAAAAAGAAAGGAAACTTGACTTTGGTGCATTATATCATCCCTTTAATACTACCTATTTGTATTCTGTTATATTTTCATCATCATCATTCTCATCGTTGATTGGTCACCTTTACAACGAGGTACAGCTTGTAAGGATCTGGCATTCGTGGAATGAGCAACACAGCCAAACGTGTGGGTAGCTCCCCTCCAAAAATGGTCAAAATGGCCTGGCAGTCCTGCAATACTGTTCTTTTGGTCTTCACCTTTGTTGCTTGGAGCATTGAATGATAGCACTCTCCCACAGTAATAAGGAAAAGGAAAAACAACACATATTGGCCATTTTTACACTTTGTTAATGTTAAGCTCAATGTCAGGGAAGCCCAAAACAAGAGTAAATGCCAGCAGAACAGTATTGCAAGCCATTTTGGCAAAATATTGGTCAGCACTACCCACACGTTTGGCTGTGTAGCTCATGCCTCGAATGCCCGATGCTTACAAGCTGTACCTCGTTGTAAAGGTGACCAATCAACGATGAAAATGATATAACACACAATACAAATAGGTGTTATTAAAGGGAAGATATAATGGACCGAAGTCAAGTTCACTATCTTTTTGTGCTGAGTTTATATGTAAGGCCCGGGATGCGAACCCGAGTCTCCCGTGTGAAAGTTCAACATCTTAACCACTAGACCAAAGGGGGAGATAGTAGACTTTTGAGGCCATCAGGCTGAGACTGTGATCACTCTGCTACATAAACATCTAATATTTAGAAAATAGGACAAACACAGTTTTGTTAGGATAGAGGTGTATTAGTGTATATGTGTACTGTATATATAGGGTTACGGAGACACGTTTGTGGACGGAGACACGTTTGCGTTCGCTCCAAACAATTGAGAGAATAAACTAAGATAAACGGAGACAAACACATCGAATTGATATTTAAATCAAAAATATCAATATGGCTGAAGGAGGTGATAAGATATCCCTCAGAAGTAATGCAAAAGAAGCGGCCGCGGCTCTAAACGACCCGGTAATGGAAGAACTGAGGAAACTCAATAAGAAAATGGAAGAGACACGCAGCTCGCTGGAGAAGAAAATGGATAGTATGGGTTCCTCTCTGGAGAGAAAGCTGGACGGCAAAATCAACAACCTGCGTGACTCGATGGTTGAACTGATAAGGCAGAACCAAGATGACATGAAAGCAGAACTGCAAAGAAAGCAGACCGAAATCCAAGCCAATCTGGATATGGAAATAGGGCACGTAACGGCGAGAATCGAGCAGGTGGAAACCAACTTTAACAAGAAAGTCAAACGGGATGAATTCGACCCCGAGGTTTCCATTATTATATCGGGCTTGCCGTTTGAAGAGGGCGAGGATCTTATGCAGAGAGTGGGACTGCTGCTGTCGGATGGGCTGAAGTGCGACCCGGTACCAATGATCATGGCCGTGGAGCGGCTGGCACCGAGAGGAACGGGCCCGGGTCTGGTCAAGATGGAACTGAACACAACCCGCGATAAAGTGGCAGTGCTGCGAAGAAAACGGGAGCTGAAGGACAACACAGCGTTTGAGAAGATCTACATACGATCTGCTAAATCACACACCGAACGCCTGATTGATCTCAACTTCAGAGCTCTACTAGACGAGATCCCATCTGGAAAAAACTTTTTCATCACCGGGAATGGCCGAGTGGTGAGACGGGACAAGGACAATGAACGTGGCCGTGAACCTGACCGCAACGGAGCCGCCGACAGGAGCATGACGTCACAAGGAAGAAGGGGGAAATGAGCCGCGTCCATAACGACACAGAGTGATTCCAAAAATCTCTCTTTAATCCACTGGAATGTAAATGGATGGACAGACAAGAACTGTGAGTTAAGAACTGTGATTTTAAACCACCTACGACCAGACTTGATATCATTAAATGAAACCCATTTAACAGGAGAGGCGTCTATTGATTTGGATGGATATGTCTGGTATGGGAACAACAGAGAAAAGCATATTAAAGCTCCAAAGGGGTCAGGGGGGGTAGGTATTTGTGTTAAGTGTGACCTATTAAGTTCATATAAAGTTCACGTTTTCAGTAAAGAGGTCGATGGAATTCTTGGTTTACATTTTTCTAGTTTAAGTTCTCAATATAGTTTTGTTATTTTCTCATGCTACCTCCCTCCTGAGACATCCCCCTGGGGAAGAGATGCATCCGTTTTTTTTGGTCATTTATTAAGCTATATGTATTCATACTCTGACGTGGATGCTATTTATGTTTGTGGGGACATAAACGGTAGGACTGGTAACTTAGAGGACTATGTGAGTGATATTGATGATGTGCCAAGGAGGGTGGTATTGGACGAGGGGGTTAATGGACATGGAGAATTATGGATACAGTTTCTTAAGGACTCTAAGATGTGTATGGTGAATGGCAGAGTGTGTCCACTGAACGATAACTACACCTCAATATCTGTAAAAGGAAAAGCTGTTGTGGACTATATAGCAACTCCTTATGAGTGTTTGAAAACATGCATGCAGTTTAAAGTGATAACGTCGAACCACATGGTGGAATCAATTGGCTGCATAGATTTAATTGGAGAACGTAGTAAAGTGCCTGACCATTCCCTGCTAATAATGGATTTTACAGTAGGTTATAGAACTAATGTAGATTTATCAAGGGAAAGTGGCCAACAAGTAAAACAATATAAGCGAGGTGTTAGTAGAAAACTGCCAAATGATTTTTTATGTTCTAATATGAGAAGCAAAGCATTGATAGATCTGGTGGACAGACAGCAAGTATGTTTTACCACACAGGAGAGGTTAGATAGTTGGTATGGTGATTTTTGTGACTTAGTTCATAAGGAAATAGAAAAAGGTTCACAGGACAAGCCATATACTCCTACAAAAAAGAGAATTAAACACGACAAACCATACTGGAATAAAGAGTTGCAGGATCTGTGGTACTCTATGCATAGTTCAGAACGACTGTTTCTAAGATGTAAAAGAGATAGTGGGGACAGACAGCAACTATTAGATAATTTCAGAAAATGTCAGTATGCATTTGATAAGAGATATCGTTTGTTTAAAAGGAGATATCAAAGAGGTCAGTTACTGTATCTAGAAGAAATCCAATCATCAAGCCCTCAGCATTTTTGGAGCGAAATTAATAAGTTAGGACCAAGACGTAAAAAATGTATTCCAATGGAAGTATGGGGAGAAGGGGGACATCTGATAAGAGAGACTTCACAGGTGTTGGCTAAATGGGAAAAAGATTTTGCTACTTTATTTGAAAATGATGCAATAGGCTTTGATGATGGATTTTTTCAGGAAATGTGTCAATTAAAAAACAATTGGGAAAAAGAGATGTTAGAAGCAACATTCCAAGGTAATGAGGACCTTAATAGGGTCATTTCTATGGGGGAAGTGCAAAAAGTTATTGATAAAGCAAAAATAAGTAAAGCTACAGGCATAGAAGATTTACCAAATGAAATTTTAAAATCCCCTAAGCTTGCGCAAATTTTGTTTAATTTGTTTTACAATTGTTTTGAATATAGTAGAATACCTTCAATATGGTTTAAGTCTATCATAAGCCCCATACCAAAATCACCAAAAAATGACCCCAGAATTCCCCTTAATTACAGGGGAATTAGTCTGATGAGCACAGTTTATAAAATGTATTCATCTTTACTAAATGAGAGATTGATGGAATTTCTGGAGAAAGAACAGCTTCTGGTAGAGGAGCAGAATGGCTTTCGTAAAGCCAGGGCCTGTATTGACCACATTTATACAGTATGTACCATAGTAAGAAACAGATTGAAGGTAAACAAATCAACGTTTGCGTGCTTTATTGACTTTCAAAAAGCCTTCGATTTTGTCAATAGAGATCTTCTTGCCTTTAGACTGATTAAAACTGGTGTAGATGGAAAGTTTTATCAGGCAATTAGCTCACTTTATAGTGCACCACAAGCATGTGTAAAGGTAAATGATGCTTGTACCAATTGGTTTCCCACGCCATCCGGGGTGAAACAGGGCGATGCCCTTTCCCCTACCCTGTTCGCCGTATTTATTAATGATTTAGCCAATCAAATTAAACCGCTAAACTGTGGAGTCAAATGCGGAAGTGAATATGTCAGTATTTTATTATATGCAGATGATATTATTTTATTAGCAGAGACGGAACTGGACTTACAAAGAATGCTTACATATGCAGGTAACTGGTGTAAAAAATGGAGACTTCTGATAAATGAAAAGAAATCAGAAATTATTCATTTTAAAAACCCAGCTATTCGCACAAGTGATTTTCAATTCCAATTTGGGGAATCAAAGCTGAATTATACAAAGTATTATAAATATCTAGGCTTCTATTTGGATGAACATATGAATTTTATAAAAGGAACAACTTTATTGACAGAATCAGCAAGTAGAGCACTAGGGGGTGTCATAGCTAAGACAAAGGCACTGAGGGATCTTGGTTTCTCTACTTACTCCAAACTATACCAGGCTT
Source organism: Nannobrachium achirus (assembly GCF_963921795.1). Lineage (NCBI taxonomy): Eukaryota > Metazoa > Chordata > Actinopteri > Myctophiformes > Myctophidae > Nannobrachium > Nannobrachium achirus. The sequence continues at coordinate 75,266,054 of NC_137812.1, read as the reverse complement.
GTGTTTGTCCAGTGTTAGATTATGTAGCAGGAGTGTGGGGATTTAAGCAATATCCTAAAAGCGAGGCTGTACATAATAGAGCAATGCGGTACTTTTTGGGCGTACACAAATTTACACCAACCCTGGCTATCATGGGGGATATGGGGTGGGATCCCAATGAGGTACGGTGGAGTATGCACATGGTACGTCTGTGGAATAGAATACTTGGTCTTAATTCTAATAGAATTGTAAGGAAGATTTTTGAGTGGGACATCTCGATTAAGGGTGCATGGGCTATGGACATGTATGATATTCTGTTGAGAGCTGGGTATGAAGACCATTATTATAATAAAGAAAACATACAGAGTATTGTAATAAAAGAAATTATTTTTCAAAACGTAAAAGACAAATGGGCACTAGATATAAGGTGTAAACCAAAGCTCCGTACATATTGTGAGATAAAATATGTCTATGGTCCAGAGAAATATGTACTGTATAACCTTTCAAAAAAGAAACGATCCTTATGTGCTCAAATTAGGGCTGGTATACTTGGTCTTCATATCGAGACAGGTAGATACATAGGCACAGCTGAGGAGGATAGGTTATGTGGTTTGTGTGAGCTTAATGAAATTGAAAATGAAATGCATTTTGTTTTCTATTGCCCATTCTACAACTCTATTAGGCAGAGACTTTTTAATAAGGTTGATCCAAATTATGAATTTGTGTGGTGTGATGACTCAGAGAAGCTGAGACGACTGTTTCAATATGATATTTTTTCTTTTGCTTCATTTCTGGAGAAAGCTTGGTCAATGAGAAGGAGGGCCATATACATGTAGAATAGTACTGTTTTATTTAAGATAATTTTGTTTCTGATGTATTCTCATGTTTATGAATTTGTTAATGTATACTATAAGGGCGTAGTGTAAACGCCGGAAGGACTACCGATGTAAAGTCACTTTGATGTCTAATGTGTCATATAATCCCATATGGGATGGGCCAAATTATGGCATGACACGGAAATAAAATTTTCATTCATTCATTCATTCATTCATTCATTCATTCATTCATATAGGTGTATATATACAGTATATAATAATACTTACAGAACAGAACGAACACAGTCTTGTTAGGGTGGAAGGCCACCTTCTCCAGGTTCATCCCAACCAGCTGTTTGACCGGTCGCTGGTCCCAGTCCTCTGGGAGAGACTCACTGGATAGTTTAGGCTGTTAACAACACAACAACACCTTAACAACACAATACAACAACAATACAACACTCACTGGACAGCTTAGGCTGTTAACAACACAATACAACAACACAATACAACACTCACTGGACAGCCTAGGCACATGCAAAATAGACCATGTAGTGTTCATTAACTCGGCCCTTTAAACAGATTATCCGCTCTTTCTCCCACCTCACTGTGGGATGGCTAGACGACATCTTTGCCATAATGTTACCATAACTAATGTAGATTTAGATGCCAAGGCTTTTTATTTTTTTATTTACCAATGCACATTGTGTGT
>NC_137812.1:75177048-75259548 GCF_963921795.1 Nannobrachium achirus | reverse complement strand
TAGCCCTTTAGTAGAAGTAATCAGACTGCAAAATATATGATCCTCCAAGGGAGACTTGTTTGGTATATTAGGGAAGTCTGTGGACTTTTCTTGAACCCAATGTCTAATTTGGAAATATTTAAAGCGGTCATGATTGTTTAGGTTATATTTCGAAGACAATTGGTGAAAATTTGAAAATATATTGTTGCTATATAGATCACCTACAGTTCTGATTCCATTATTGACCCATCTTTTCAATACACTGTCAGCTATGGGATATGGGATATTAGGGTTATCCCACAAGGGTGTCCTTCTCATCAAAGAGATATCTTTTTTCAATAATTTATGAGAATCCCGCCATGCTTCAAAAGCGCTCAAAATTATCTGATTTTTAGTCAAAAGTGTAAGGTTTTTCCTTGAGCCCAGAAAAGGCACGACTTTTAAGGGAGTAAGGCCCAGTTCTAATTGTTCTATATGCAACCATCTGACCTCACTAACCCCAGGATGCAGCCATATCCACAAAGGACGGAATTGTGAGGCCAAATAGTAACACCTGAAATTAGGAAGATTAAGGCCACCCTTGTTATAGGGGGCCTGGAGCGTGCTTAGTTTGACACGCGGAGTTTTATTTGGCCATAAAAAAGACGTAGTTGTTTTATTGAGATCATTGAAAAACCTTTTAGATATAGAAAACGGGATACACTGAAATAGGTAGATAAATTTTGGTAACACGTTCATTTTAACCGTGTTCACTCTGCCAATTAGAGATAAAGGCAAATCAGACCATCTTTGAAAATCAGTTTTAACTTTCTCCAGAAGTCTTAAATAATTATCCTTGATTACTTTATCCCGTTCTTTTCTAATATTTATACCCAGATACTTAAACCCGCTAGGACACAGTTTCAATGGAAGAATAAGATCTTTGACATTCATATCTTGTGTGTTTAAAGGAAGAACCTCACTTTTAGTCAAATTAATTTTATATCCTGACGCTGCGCTGTACTCCTGTAGAGACCGAAATAGAGGAGGAACCGAGTCGGCCAAGCCAGTCAAATAAATCAGAACATCGTCTGCATATAAGGACATCTTATGCTCAATTGTACCAAATTTCACTCCTGAAATAGCTTCATTAGTTCTAATCGCTAAGGCAAACGGTTCGATAGCGATTGCGAACAACATAGGGGAGACGCAGCAACCCTGCCTCACCCCTCTAGACAGTGAGAAAGAGTCAGACAGGAAGCCGTTAGTAAGAATTTGAGCTTTTGGAGCATTAAAGAGTGTTTTTATATATTTTATCATTTTTTCTCCAAAATTCATACCTTCAAGAGTCTGAAATAAGAAGCTAGGCTCAATTCTATCAAACGCCTTCTCAGCATCCATCGATATTATTAGTGTGGGTTCCTCTGACCTTTGAACTGCATTAATTATATGAAATAAACGCCGAACATTGTCCGATCCTTGCCTATTTTTAATAAATCCAGTTTGGTCAGGGTGAATTATTTTAGGCATAACAAGTTCCAGTCTGTTTGCAATCATCTTAGAAATGATTTTGTAGTCAGCATTTAGAAGACTAAGGGGTCTGTAGGAGCCACACTTTTGTCTATCTTTGTCAGGTTTGGGTAGCAGAGTGATCGTCGCTAATTCAAGAGTCGGGGGCAGGGCTTGACGTTCCAATGCTTCCTTAATCATATTTGTCAAGGGAGGTAACAATTTCAGAATCATTGTTTTCTTTAAAAAAAATTAAATTGTCCGTTTTATCTGTGCGAACAAACGCGTCTGTGTGCAACAAACAAATTGGCGTCAACATTTTCCCTCTGTGGATGATTATTCATGTAATAGTAATGTATTTATGCTAAAGATAAGGTAATAACATCATTCTGTCTAAAAACATATATATTGTTTTTTATTTTAATTTATTTTTTGATTGATTGATTGATTGATTGTTGGGTCAGTCAAAGTTGTGCTACGGGCCAGAAGTTGAGTTTGAGTATCACTGTTGTACATCAATGGTTCCCAAACACTGGCTGGGGACCCATTTTTGGGTCACAGACACATTTTTTATGGGTCCCTTAAAATTTGTTTCCTACATTTTTCCATGAATAAAAGAAAAATGCAATGTGTTTTTTTCTAAAGATCTTAATACCTACCTGTCCATCATACTCAGTCACAACGTCCATCTGATAAACGGTGATGAATTTCACCAGATCTTCTTTAGACGTCTGATCTGTGACCTTATAGGCCTGGAGCAGCTTAGACTGGACACACACACACACGCACACACACACGCACACACACACACGCACACACACACACGCACGCACACACACACGCACACACACACAACGCACAAGCACACAAAGAGAATGACGATGTTGTTCATGGAATGGTTGCTTCACATTGCAGCACATTGCAGGACAGTACGCAAGCTTCACACTTCATCAAAACATCTGCCAAGTAGCCTCGACACCGCACCCGAGACCGCAGTGTGAATCAGCCCTAAGAGCTGTTCTGTATTCTTGCCCTGCTGTGTTCAGTTTGACTATTTATTTGTTTGATACTGAAGAATAAGGACCAAAGTGAGAGATAATAAATATCCCTTCTTTATCTCAATGACAACGTTTTGGACATGGGTTTTCTTGAGCACACCTTTTAACATCATCCTGACCATTGGCATCCAGTAGCACCCAAATATTGGACTTGGGCACTACAGTTGACACGCTTCCTAGTTTTCGCACTGATTATTGACATTGCACTATTAGGTTGTGTTGGTAGTTTCTGAGTATTTTGCTTTGTTTAACAATGACAGTGAGATACTTGTTTGCACTAACTAGCATTGACTGCTATGGTCTCTTTTGTAAGACACTTTATGTATATATACTTATATATTATTCGCCCCCTCTATTGATGCACCTTCTCTTTATTGGTACTGTACTGCTCTTGTTTTTTCCTCTTATCTATCTTTTTTCTTACTTCTCTGTAACTTTGTAAATAACTGTATACTGCTGTACTACAACTGGACAACTGAATTTCCCCCTTGGGATAATAAAGGTATCTATGTATCTATCTATCTATCTATCTATCTATCTATCTATCTATCTATCTATCTATCTATCTATTTTCTTTGGTTAGGAACCTCCAAAACATGTCTTCTCTAAACTGGGTGTTACATTATTCTGTGTGTGTGTGTGTGTGTGTGTGTGTGTGTGTGTGTGTGTGTGTGTGTGTGTGTGTGTGTGTGTGTGTGTGTGTGTGTGCTCCTGTGTCCTACCTTCCTGAGCAGCATTATGACATCATGTGTGATGTCATACTTTGTGATGAGGTCATCGTTGTGACTCAGAGAGAAGGGCGTGTCTGGAAGGTCAACCGCTGTCGAGTAAAACACCTGGATGTGGTCCTGATGGCTGTCCTACACACACACACACACACACACACACACACACACACACACACACACACACACACACACACACACACACACACACACACACACACACACACACACTTACTTTCAAGATAGATTAACAATAACGTACAGCGACTCTCTACTGTAAGCGAAGCCACAGATCAAAGACACAACAACAGCCAATCACCTTGAAGAATCCCACCACCAGCATCTCCTCCGAGCCGTCCCATTGGCTGATGTCGTTGATGAGGTCAGCAGCAGACCCCGCCCTCCTCTTCAGCCATGTCAGAATGGAGGCGCCGTTCTTTGGAACTGACCAATCACAAGACAGGGAAATGTCAATTAACATTTTTAAGCGAGATCAATCATGAGTTAAGTGTTAATGCTTAATGCAACAGGCTTTAAACATTTCCTTGAAAATCAGTCAGCTGTTGTTTTGGGGCCTGAACCCATAGACATAGAAATGTAGACGCCTCCTTCGGCTCTGAGGCGTGAGATCGCGGGACTCGGCGACCGGTCGTTTCTGGTCGTTCCCACATCCGCGTGCATCACAGAAACCGGAAGTTGCTAGGCCAATCAGAGGCAGGTGGGGGCGGGCCACGCAGCCTGTAAGAAAAGTGGAGCTTCGCAGCCGCGCAACATCAGGAAATGGATGGATTGATAAGTCACAAAAAGACACATTGTGATTGGCCAGTAGTCACATGACTGGCAGCGTGGTCTCTGGCAATCCGCGGACGTCCGCTCTCCAGTTGTTGCTCGTCGCTCCAATGAACTGCAGCGGCCAATGAGGCATCTAGTTTTTTATATCTATGCCCGAACCCGCGAGCTGACGCAAGATGGGACACAAAGGTTGCTCCTTGTGCGTGAAATACACTGCGAGATGCGGCCACCATAATGATAGAGCTCGGTGATGCCTTCTCGAGCGTTTCGAGATACCTAGCAGCTTTGATGTTTGTCTGTGTTAGGGCATTAACGAATTGTGATTTCTGCAAGTCGACTCGACTCAGTAAAAAGTTGAGTTGAAGTTGACTTTATCGTTTGATGACGTCATCACATCACACACGACCCCCCAGTTAATTTGGGGGATCCCCAGATGATTAAGTTAATGTGAAACATTGTTTTCTCACTCAACAGTAAACAAACCAACATACAGTTTAAGTGTATAGAGGGTATCTGCACATTTCTAAAGTGACAATTTAAGGACTTTTTAATACCTCTAAAATGACAAATTAAACATTGTCCAAATTGTCAAATATTAGAGGCAGAAATTGTGAAAATAGCAGATCTACATGCTCACAACGCCTCGCGATGCGAGGCGTTGTGAGCATGTAGATCGGCAGAACTTCGACTTTCTCCGGTGGGAGTCGACTTGTGTATTGAAGTCGACTGAGTCGACTTGTCGACTTTTTCGTTAATGCCCTAATGTGTATGCCAAACTGGACTGGATGGATGAACAGGGTTACGACCGCACTAGTCTCACGTAGCCAGAAAACTATTCCACCATCTCTGAATGACGAGTATTATATAGGAAGCTGACATTTCCGTTCACAAAACTATATTTTAAAACATAATTTCTGATATACTGTAAGCTACAGTACGTATGCTTAGATGATTTTTATTTACATCAGGATAAATGAGCGCGATGGAAGTGGGGAGGAGGCTTCAACATACGCTTTGTCGCTTCTCCTCATCAGACATCCGTCGCCCTAGACTGTATGACGGGAGCATTTGCAAATTGTGGTAGTCAACAGTCTGGACACGTGACTGTACAACCTCCCAAAAAGTGCCGTCCAGTTTCTCCATTCGCGGCCACTCTCTTATTTTGAAGGCCGGAAGTAGATCGAGCTCACAATTCCCAATTGACGACCTTCACGATTCACCCACCGTTAGTTCCGGTTCAGATGGTAAACAAGGAAGGAGGATCTATGTTATCATGGTTGTGCTAGTTTAGCGAGAACGCAATGCCATCCTTGGCATCAAAAGACTTTTTTGGAGAAAATGGACTAAAGATCTGAAAATCCATTGTTGTCTATGGGATGGGAGCACTTTGCGTGCACGTTGACGTGTGATGAAAACGAATCGCGGACTTCACCAGTGCCACAGTGATAGCCGGACCAAAGGTGAGCCCACACCAGCTTTACAGTATATTTCGCGCGACATCGCAGGATCAGCACTCCGGACACCGTTTAATATTTATGACAAGTAGCCTTGGTTATGATTTCTTTTTTGTTTTGTTTGTTTGTTTTTGGCCAGTGAATGTGGCTGCAATCATTGTTGTTTATGGGACTATATGCTGTGGCGGAAGTATATGTGTATTTTGAAACAATTAATGATTGTAACTAAAGATCCTTGCAAGTTACAACTGTGTTTTCTTTCATTTATATGGTAGAAGTGGTAGAAAAGCAATTTACCATTCGAGGCTTCGCCTTGTGCCACAACCCTGAAACAGTGGTAAATCAGCCAACAACCCACTCCCTCTCATGGTAAATGGCTTACATATACATACTAGGACAGGGTACAGGGTTCTTCTTGTCTCCCTCCACATACAGAACAACAGGCATGGTAACGTTGTATATACAGTATATATATGTGACGGAGAGAGTCACAGCCCTAGCCTTGAAGCCTCAAAAGTTTAGTATCTCCCCCAGACCAAAAAGATGTCTCTTTGGTCTAGTGGTTAAGATATTGGACTTTCGCGCGGGGACCCGGGTACGAAACCAGGTGGGGAGGTTCGCATCACCTCCGTTACATATATATACATACTAGGACAGGGAACAGGTCTCTTCTTGTCCCCCTCCAGATAAAGAACAACAGGCATGGTGATGTTGAGCTGTATATATAATGTATATACAGTATGTATATATAATGTGTATAATGTATATAATATGTATAAGGTATATACAGTACATACTAGGACAGGGTACAGGTCTCTTCTTGTCTCCCAGATAAAGAACAACAGGCATGGTGATGTTGAGCTGTATATATAATGTATATACAGTATGTATATATAATGTGTATAATGTATATAATATGTATAAGGTATATACAGTACATACTAGGACAGGGTACAGGTCTCTTCTTGTCTCCCAGATAAAGAACAACAGGCATGGTGATGTTGAGCTGTATATATAATGTATATACAGTATGTATATATAATGTGTATAATGTATATCATATGTATAAGGTATATACAGTACATACTAGGACAGGGTACAGGTCTCTTCTTGTCTCCCAGATAAAGAACAACAGGCATGGTGATGTTGAGCTGTATATATAATGTATATACAGTATGTATATATAATGTGTATAATGTATATAATATGTATAAGGTATATACAGTACATACTAGGACAGGGTACAGGTATCTTCTTGTCTCCCAGATAAAGAACAACAGGCATGGTGATGTTGAGCTGTATATATAATGTATATACAGTATGTGTATATATAATGTGTATAATGTATATAATATGTATAAGGTATATACAGTACATACTAGGACAGGGTACAGGTCTCTTCTTGTCTCCCAGATAAAGAACAACAGGCATGGTGATGTTGAGCTGTATATATAATGTATATACAGTATGTATATATAATGTGTATAATGTATATAATATGTATAAGGTATATACAGTACATACTAGGACAGGGTACAGGTCTCTTCTTGTCTCCCAGGTAAAGAACAACAGGCATGGTGATGTTGAGCTGTATATATAATGTATATACAGTATGTATATATAATGTGTATAATGTATATAATATGTATAAGGTATATACAGTACATACTAGGACAGGGTACAGGTCTCTTCTTGTCTCCCAGATAAAGAACAACAGGCATGGTGATGTTGAGCTGTATATATAATGTATATACAGTATGTATATATAATGTGTATAATGTATATAATATGTATAAGGTATATACAGTACATACTAGGACAGGGTACAGGTATCTTCTTGTCTCCCAGATAAAGAACAACAGGCATGGTGATGTTGAGCTGTATATATAATGTATATACAGTATGTATATATAATGTGTATAATGTATATAATATGTATAAGGTATATACAGTACATACTAGGACAGGGTACAGGTCTCTTCTTGTCTCCCAGGTAAAGAACAACAGGCATGGTGATGTTGAGCTGTATATATAATGTATATACAGTATGTATATATAATGTGTATAATGTATATAATATGTATAAGGTATATACAGTACATACTAGGACAGGGTACAGGTCTCTTCTTGTCTCCCAGGTAAAGAACAACAGGCATGGTGATGTTGAGCTCCTTCAGCAGATCCTTCTCCTTGGTAGCATCCACCACTCCGAACTTGACCTCTGACCCCACGACCTCCGACCCCCGCAGCTCTGCTGCCGCCGCCTGGAAGGCATCGGACACCCGCTGGGCGTCACCGGAGAGAGGGGCGTCTGGGACACACACACACACACATTTCAATTTCTTTATTTGAGTCCACATTTATAAAATACATTACAAGGGACACAAATATTTTTTAGTTGCTTCTGATGTCCCACATACTTGAAACAACATGTCAATGCCCAAATCCAAGCAAGTACAGACTGTACAGAATCAACACATGAGCTCATTCACAGTCAATCAAAACAGTCACACACACACACACACACACACACACACACACACACACACACACACACACACACACACACACACACACACACACACACACACACACACACACACACACACACACAGTGACAATTTGTGCTGTTTTTCCTTTCATAAATGCATTGTTTGATATTTTCTCTGATCCGGTCTCTGTTTTTCTCTCCCTTATCAAACTGTAAACACAGTAAGCAGTAGCTATATTGGTATCAGGTTATGTACAGTATATAAAGGTTATTATTAGGTTATTAGCCTACAGTATAATTATGTATTATGTATGAAGTGATAATTATGTTCTATCCATTCATACAGCAGACCTATGTTACCATTAGGAGATGACGTTTTGATTGTGTGACTCAACGAGTGATGTCATTCTATATACTGTGACCTGATTGGTCCACGTGGGTGGACCAGCCTGAGTAAGAAGGTCTGGTTTCCTCCGTCTGGTGGAGATAAGCTGATAAAAGTCTGTCTGTCTGTCACCTTAAAGCGCTGCAAGCTTGTAGATCTGCTATTTTTCAGTCTTTGAATATCTTTGACCCGATTCTATTAATGTTTTCTTAATCCTTTTTCTAAATCAGTGGTTCTCAAACCTTTTCATGTCAAGGATCCCCCAAAATTACAGGTATTTGGCCGTGGACCCCCATCTCAAAATATGTTGTTTGAGGAACCCCTCAGAAGAAAATATTTGAGTTACAAATGTTCGCTTTTAAAAATATATATTACGAGATTTTTCAAAAATAGCAGATCTACAAGCTCGCAGCGAGGCACTCGTTGTCGTATAATAAACGTATCCCCATTGATTCCAGATGGAGAGTCAGACCCAAATGCATTTGGATTTCCATCCAGAATCAATGGGCCTACAAGGAGTCTTCTCAAATGATTGGGTTCAGAATGTGACAAAAACAAACAAATATTATTGAAGTGAAGAATGCCTTCTCTTCCACTATAAGTAGGAACTTGATTTTCTCTCACGCACCTGTTGATCTCTAGGTGTGCAAACCTTCTGTCTCTTTTGAAGAATTTACTGTTGGTCCATGAGGCACTGGATAGTTTTAGGACAGAACACATGTCCGCTCTACACCATGAACCACCCAGAGCTCTCAGCTCATCTACTTTCTGTCCACAGAATCACAGCTAAACGTAGAGAACTGTTAGTTTCTAATGCTCCACATAATCTGGAATAAACTCCCAGAAAGCTGTTTTCTGCTTGTCAATTTAAAATGTACCATTTAGGCATTTAGCAGATGCTCATAATCCAGAGCGATTTACAATAAGCAAGGTAATACATCAACACATCAACACATCAAATGGAAAGAAACAGAAGGCCTTTTACTGACGTGCATGCATTCTATTAACCACACTGCAATACACATGTATTCTCATATCACGTTAATATTTTATATTCCTTATCAGAGATCTGTTGCCATAAGCACAAATCTACAAGCTCACAGCTGGTAGGTTTTAAGTTGACGGGGGGGAAAAAGGAGCAAAGCTTAGTGTTGAGCCCTGAGGGATGCCAGTCTACAAAGTATAGGGTTTTAAGAGTTTAAAGTGTTTGACTGAATGTTTTGCTGTAAAGTCATTTGAATTGTACTGCACTTGTACTGCATACAGAGAAACAAGACTGTATGCTTGTGTGTGTCACCCAGTGTGTGTGTGTGTGTGTGTGTGTGTGTGTGTGTGTGTGTGTGTGTGTGTGTGTGTGTGTGTGTGTGTGTGTGTGTGTGTGTGTGTGTGTGTGTGTGTGTGTGTGTGTGTGTGTGTGTGTGTTAGGGCATTCACCAAATGTTCGAATATTCAAATATCAAATTCACTATTCGACGTTGTTCACGAAGTCGAATATTTTCTTTTTTCTTTTTTTTTTATAAAGCTTGGCTAGATAGGAAGTCATAAGAATGAGTTCTCAAGAATGGTTATCAAACCTTTTTAGGCCGTGACCCCCAAAATAAACATATTTGAACTGGGGACCCCCACCCTGACAAGCACTTGGAATTGTAGGTATTACATTTAATGTGACTCGTGTGACAGATAAATATTGTGAAAATAGACGATCTACATGCTCACAACGCCTCGCGTTGCGAGGCGTTGTGAGCATGTAGATCTGCTATTTTCACAATGTTCGCCTCTTGCTTACTTAATATTTGACAGTTTGGCCGGTCCTCTCGAATATTCGACTATTCGAATACTTTGAGGTCGAATAATTCAAATACTAAAAATCACTATTCGCGAATGCCCTAGTGTGTGTATGTTCGCGCGTGCGTGCATGTGTGTGTGTGTGTGTGTGCGCGTGCATGTGTGTGTGTGTGTGTGTGTGTGTGTGTGCGTGCGTGAACTCACAGAAGTGCACCAGCAGTTGTGCGTGTTTCCTCAAGGCTCGGTTGAAGTTAGATTTCTTGAGCTGCAGAACCCCGTCCTCCTCTGGGATGACAGGTTTGTCTGTCTGCGTGTCCGCCGCCGCTGCACACACGCACAGACACACGCACAGCACCAGTCCTGCTGCGGCCGCCAGACCTGTCCTCATGTTGACCTTTAGAGGCTTGTTGTAAAAATGACACTGAAGAGATTCTAGAGAGTCTGAACAATGACAAACTGACCTAAAGACAGCCTTGGAGTTTACACACTGACCTGACTCTTTCTCTCTCTCTCTCTCTCTCACTGTCACACACACACCCACACCCAGGGACGTGCAGAAAATGTTAGAGAGGCAGGGGCTGACTGATGAAAAACTCCCATCCCTACTGGGAGAAATACAACAATGTGCGAACACAGCAGCAAGATTTGTGAACTGTTGCGACAAAAGAAGGCTAGAAACACAACCACCCTAAGGACTACAAACCATGGATTGATATCTAGACATACTGCACATACAGTATGAAACAGAGCTGATACCTTTAAATGCATTTTGAGGAAAATAATGCTGCTATTTGTAAACAGAGCTATGTCACAATGTGACATAGCTCTGTTTACACAATGCTGTACCCCCTCCAACTGTATATGTTCCCCATTTTCAACTCTTTTTATTGTATTTGTGATACTTGCTTTGGCAATGTAAACGAATGTTTTCTCATGCCAATAAAGCTCCTTTGAATTGAATTGACATTTCTAAAAGGGCCTTTTGGTGGAAATATCGAAAATAGCAGACCTCCAAGCTCCGAGATTGAAGGTCTGCTATTTTCATTGCTTGATCCCACACTAAACTAAGCATAATCAAGTCAATACTGGAGATGTGGCGTAACGGCATGGATTTCTACACAGAGAGGGCAGTTCTTTCAACATAAGATGCTGCATTCAAGTTCAGGAGAGTTTGGACAAGGCAATTCTCTTGAATGCTGCCTTCAGGTATGGCATGGAAAGAGGGGGCATTTACATTTCTTTCATCATAGGGAAAACTGCATTCATGGTCTGGAGAGGGACTTTTTACAGACGGGTAAAAGGGCAGGGGCTCAAGCCTCCTTTGATGTCTATGTGTGCAACGTGCCTGCCCGCCACCACTGTAGCAGGGAGGGGCTAAGAGAGAGAGAGAGAGAGAGAGAGAGAGAGAGAGAGAGAGAGAGACTGGGGGAGGGAGGGAGTTATTGTGTCTGCATTAATCTCCAATCAACATCAAAGTCGTGTATGTACACGTGTAGCGTATGTGTAGGCCTACGTATAAATTATGCAGGTGTGTGTATATTTCTCTGTGTGTGTGTGTGTGTGTGTGTGTGCTGAGCTGGTCTTTGTAATGTGAATGTTATCTGAATGTCTGTCGTTGATTAACTGTACCACTCATATCTACTATCTATAAACACACTAATATCTGTATGACCTCCCCCCCCACCCGCCCCGCAAGGTCACTCACACACACACACACACACACACACACACACACACACACACACACACACACACACACACACACACACACACACACACACACACACACAGTATACTGTAGTGTACATTCACACACAGTGCACATTAAGGCAGACAGAATCTCCCTAGCGCGCACATGTACAATCTCAGTCTTTCACTCACACACACACATGCACAGATTGCACACACATGCGCGCATGCATGCACATGCACACTAGGGTTGCCAACTACCTGCATTTCAAACAAGGCAGCCTACAGCCGGCAGGGAGTCCATTATTTCAAAGTCATATCAACCAGTAAGACTCCCTAATCGGTAGATAAATGACCGTCAGGTCGCAGGGTGATTTTAGGGCAAAATCTGTAGGAGCAGTGTCCAAAAATGTGTTTGAAAAAATCTGCCTGAAGGTGGCGCTATATGGGACAGATCCATGTTGATGACATGAGGGTAGACAAAGTGTGTACCGATTGTGTAGAGCAGCTATTTTTTGGCAAAGAGATAAAGGGCCTAGCTTAGTTTTCCCTAAACTTCTGTGTTTTAAATATAAAGTTCAAATAGGTGATCTGCAAGCTCACAACCTGTCAATGTAGATCAGCTAGTTTATTTTAGTTTCGCCAAAAAAGTCAAGGGAAAGTTGGCAACCCTAGAAAACACACCCACGCACTCACACACCCACGCACTCACTCACTCACACACGCACGCACGCACGCACGCATCAAATGTATTCCTTCACATTCATATAGCCTACACAGTGTATCACAGTATTTGGGACGCATTCGATGATTAGAATAAGAACAAGTTTTAATTTCTATCAACATGATAGAATGATAAGAATAAAAATAAAACAATATATTAGTATCATAAAAAGTACAAACAACAAACGGTGTCCAAAGTAACGAGAGTAAACAGGAAACAACAGTCAGAGTCAAAAAGTCCTTAAAGGGTATCAGTATATGAGCACAGGCAGGGCTACCTGCATTAAAGGAGTGGTATATGAGCACAGGCAGGGCTACCTGCATTAAAGGAGTGGTATATGAGCACAGGCAGGGCTACCTGCATTAAAGGAGTGGTATATGAGCACAGACAGCGCTATCCACATGGATCACACACCACGTTATGTTGTCATGAACCCCCATATTAACATGTGTCTGACCGTGGACCCCCATCTGAATATGTTTAGTGCCAAGGAACATTCATCATTTTTCTTTTTTTCAAAATGATTCCAAATCTTTCACAATTTTCTATACTTTTCAAAATGTTTAGAAAAACAGCAGATCTAAAAGCCTGCAGTTATTTTTTTTTCTTATTATTTTTTACAGTGGGCGTACATTTCTTTTCAACAATAACGTGGCGATGCAGACAGCCAGACTGTACGCTGTCTGACTGAGACGACACTCTCAAAACCTCCTTCATCCTCCATCGCACGACGCTGTTGCTTAACGATAAGAAGGCCATGCAACAACGCGTCACTAAGCCTCGCGACAGCCAGAAAGGAAGCACATCGGTGATGGCGCAGCTCGGGATGGCCGTGCCACGCTAACAAGTCACAGGTCCTTCTCTGCTGTCTAGAGACACCGTTGTGAAGACGGAGAATAAACCAGGCTTTAGACATGGTAAACATGTAAACATCATATCATTGCATATATTTATATTCATATAACATGTGGAGTAAAAACAAATAAACAAAAAAAAAAACAGCTGAACTTAAACCAGAGCCATTGAAGGAGAAGGTTTGGACATGCTTTGATCTGGCTGTGATACCATGGTGTGATCCATGTGTTTAAGGCACCTTGCTTCTGCAGCCAACATGAACATTACATGTTTGGAGCTCCTAGTTGGGTAGAATCCCATACCTCCGTGACCGTGGAGAGTCCGTTTCTCAGTGGTTTTGTCAACTATGAAGGTTAAATAACAAATTGAGCTCCCACGGCCCTCGCAAAAATGAGTCAAACTAGGGGGTTTTAATTATTCTGAATCCATTGCAAGCATTTGTTTTGCATGAAAAACATTCCTTGGGCTAAAAAACGAACCCCAAAATGCTGTGAAAAGTGATGACTCATCACTAAACCATACTAGTTTTGTTGGCCGTTTTTAGCCCAATAATTTTTATAATGCAAAACAAATGCTTGCAATGGATTCAGAATAATTAAAAGCCCCTAGTTTGACCCCTCACATGCTACTTAAAGCAGATTTTTGGGGGTATTTTTTCCTTTATAGTATAGTGTATAGTAAGTGGATGAGACGCAAACTTTCAGCGGCTGTCAAACATTTTGCCCGCATTTTTGCGAGGGACATGGGAGCTCAATTTGTTATTTAACCTTCATAGTTGACAAAACCACTGAGAAACGGACCTTTGCTCTCCACGGTCACGGAAGTATGGGATTCTATACAGTACTAGTTGCCCCCGGTTAGCCCTGGGAGAAGAAGTTCTACCGATGGCACCGACACTACTTCTAGATCTGGTTTTGGCAATAAAATGATTGAATACTGAATATCATTCGTAAATAACGGAAGACTCCGGAAATGTCCTAACTCCCTCTCTCAACAGCTCTGGCTGAAATCAGGAGCAGGTAATGAAAACATCAAACAGAAAATAAACGGTACAATAAAACAGTTTCTCTCAGTCTCATGTGTAAAGAAGTGTCCTAGTTAGGAAGTTAGGAACACGTGGTAGAACCTAGTGAAGTAAACCTTTATGAACTTATAAATCTATAAGTTAGTGAAGTATAAAACCCTTTTGATTCTAGCTTCGCGTTAGGCAGCATTTCTGTCAAACGTGTTTTTTAGGAGGCGTTTACGTGATTCCCACCGCGGTCGAGCTCAAACCCCGCCCCCCTGTCGCTGTGATGTCACAGAGCGGCCAATCCCCTTTTTTGAAACATCACAGAAAAAGGTAACAACTGATTGAACCGATCGTCCGTCCCCTCTTAACACTTCTGCTGCCTCTTACTTTGAAGGGATGCTTGGTGCCTCGCCACTTCCTCCGTAGGCCGCAGCTATTATTTTGAAGGGCTGGGCGGGGTTGTTTTTGCGCAGATGGATTATCACTTTACTTCCACGTTTACGTCATCTAGTCACATGACAGTGTGGGCCCAGAAAAGTGTCATGGCCGCGCCCAGCCGAGTGCTGTTTGTACTGTAAACATGCCAGCATTGGGATCAAAATGTCTCTTTTTGAGTAAATGAAGTCTCTTTATGGGCCTCTCAATGGATTTGCTATGGAGGACGTTTTTTTTTGTGCACGCCCAACATGCGTTGTAAACAAGTCGCGGGATTTACCGATGCACAGTGGACCACGGAGCCGTATAGTAAGTCATAATATATTTACTGTATTTACAGTAAGATTGACAGTGAGCGTCGTCAACGGCACCATGATATTAACCCTTTAAATGACGGTGAGGACTGTCAAAGGCAGCAGAAGTGTTAAAGGGGGATTTGGGAGGAGTGCTTTTCTTAAAGCAGTCTGACAAAGTGGTGGAGGTGAAAAAGTCCTTTTCCAGTGAGGAGGGAGGATTTTTCTCGTTACAGCAGAGACCAAACTCTTCAGAGACATTTACACCATTATGAAAGTCATATGTAAAAAAAGATATACATAAAAAAAAGGAATTGTCTGTGTGGCGTTTGCATGTTCTCCCCGTGTCTCCTAGGGTTGATACCCTCACAAAAAACATGCAGTAATCCTGGTCTCTATACTGCCTCCCCCTGGCCAGCCGGGGTGCCTGATGGAGGGGAAAGGAACTGGTGGGAATAACATGTTCCTTCCACGCGCTACGTCCAACCGGGAAAACTTGGACTCCTCATGCATAGAAGGAAGCATGAGGTCAGTGCGTTGCTCTCCCCAGGTTGGCAGAGGGAGAGCAGAGCCCAGGATTAGATAATTGGCACTGGGTGAAAGATAGGTTGTAAAATCGTGGGATGAAAAGGAAAAATGAAATTAAAAAAGGAATTGTCGAGCCATATGAATACGCAATTTAGCAATAAATGCCACCACTCGCGGTCGGAGCTGCGGAGGACTCGACTTTTAGTTGCGTTCGTCAGCGCGTTCCAACATGGCAGGAACTACAGCGGCTCACTCTGGGCGAGCTTCACAAACCTCAAGGTACGACTTGAGGTGTGTGACACTGAGGCAGCACGTCTGCCTCAATGTCAAGTTATTTAAACACACCTGGACGTTCAGGGAACCAAAACGAGCGCTGAACTCAGACTGCAGTGGAAGCAGCAGGAAGACAGTTAGGATTGGTTTGGTGACATTCAGAGGTTCCTCCTTGGTGGCCTAGGAGACCCCGCCATAAGGCAAGTGGTTCTCAAACGTGCCAGACTCATCTCTCACATACGCTGAACAGAACTACTGCTGAAAAGTGTCTACAGGGGGTTCTGGTAAGCTAGAGACTAGACTAGAGTAAGTGAAGTGGTTCTCAACATTTTCAGCCCCCCTCCAGTTCAAAATCCAATTTGAACTGGGTGCAGTATACACTTATACTGTATATGGGTTACTGTTGTTGAGTTAGAAAAACAATGTTGCACATTAAGCCAGTCATCTGGGGACCCCCTGGGGATCCCGACCCACATGTTGAGTCCAAGGACTACACATGTAACTTTGGACTCCGCCTACTTCCTGTCAGGACACTTGAAAGCAGTAGTTCTGTTCTTACACGTCTAAAATAATGTGTCACATGTGAACAGAGAAACATCACTCTGACATGTTTGGAAAAACAAGATGTTATGAAGGTAAATAAGCTCAGTGCTGTTATGAAGGTCAGTACAATGTAATGTGTATCATTACAGTAAGAGGCGGTCGCGTCCCGACAGGCAGTGGACACATCATAAACATATGAAACTGTATAAAATCTGGTATAAACAGTATACTGTATATATTAGGCTGTATAGTATTATATTATATTATATTACACACCCACTGTCAGTTCCACAGGTAGAAACACCCAAAACTAATAGAAAAATACTAAGAGCACCAGGTGTGTGTGTGTGTGTGTGTGTGTGTGTGTGTGTGTGTGTGTGTGCGTGCGTGCGTGCGTGCGTGCGTGCGTGCGTGCGTGCGTGCGTGCGTGCGTGCGTGTGTGTGTATATTATCTGGTGTGTATAGACAGGTGTTTGTGGCACTGTGGACAGGAGTGATGGACGTCTTGCATTCCGTGGGCGCAGAACGGAATCAGACAGCAACCACAGATGAACCTGCACACACACACACACACACACACACACACACACACACACACACACACACACACACACACACACACACACACACACACACACACACACACACACACACACACACACACACACACACACACACACACACACACACACACAGAGAGAAAACACACAAGCACACAATATTGATTTATGTCAACATAAACAGTAAAACAGTACAAGAATAACTGAGTATTAGGGTCAATTCACACTCTAATAATGAGCCTACCTGTAATTAATTTCGGTTCGGGAGGGCTCCCCCGACCCAAAATTATTTAATTTCGGGGGGAGTCCATTCACACTTTCTTAACGGCTAGTGCCGAAGTCGCTTGTACATATTGGAGGTCCATGACATGACAACGTTTGTGGCCGATACATGAGCGTTGCAGGGCGGATACATATCTGACTGGCCCTCGCGCTGCACGCTGAATGACTGGAGGTCCAGTGAGTAGCAGCTCCAGCAGGCAGCAGCACCAGTGACGGGGTCTCTTCTCTCTCTCTCTCTCACTCACTCTCACAAACGCTCGAGCTCTGTCAAAAACATTTAATCTACAAGCTCACATTATAGACGTGCCGCGTCCGCCTCTTTTGCTGCATGCATGTCATCACACAGTCACAACTCGTCGTGGAAAACCAATCAACACGGAACACTAGCAAAGTTGTGTTTAAGCTCTTCTTTTCTCTTTAAAACGGTCGGCGACTAGCGATACACGCAGCAAAGCTGTGTGTGTGTGTGTGTGTGTGTGTGTGTGTGTGTGTGTGTGTGTGTGTGTGTGTGTGTCAGTCCATCACTCTCGTCTCCAGCCAGAGCGAGAGCCAGCTAACAATGTATCCGCTCTGCGCCGCTCAATACACGGCCACACAAGCATTTGGAAGTCGTCGGCGTGTCTCCCTCCCAAACGACCGCTGTTTCCTTGGCTTCACAGCCAAGAATATGAACTTGAAGCCGGGCTGAATGAATGAGAAGACACCGCTGAGCACCTAAATTAAGTCAGCAGGTCAGCAGCAACGATGGAAGGCTCGTCTGAGGACGACCTAGAGAGGTCACAACATTTCGGCAGCACCGAGGAGCCGAGTTTAGTCGGTTGATGCTCTCCCGAACCGGGGACGGCGACCCATATTTGGGTCTGGACAGTGCCGAACCGAAATAAGTTAGGCTCCTTATAAGAGTGTGAATCGACCCTTACTTGCGCAAGCAAAGCGTGCAAGTACTGTAATGGACTAGGTATGTATGTGTGACTGGGTTTTTTGAAGACCGTAACCCTGAAACGGCTGGGATTCTGGGAATGCATGTATGTATGTCACTGTCGGTGTCTCATCATTAACAGCCAATGAGGGACCAGCATTCCTGGTGATGTCACTGGTGATGTCAGCAGAGTTAACCCAGGAAGTCCCCCCAGAAATCCACAGAGAAAAAGTCTTGATTCCGCGGAGAACAATCCTGATTCTGCGGAATTCTGCGGAGAACAATTCTTGATTCCGCAGACGATAAAAAACAACCTAAAATTACCAGTTATCAAGCAAAAAATGATATAGTTCTAATAATCAAGTAAAACCCTTCATGAAATAGCTACAATTAATTGTAATTAGTGGTTAGAATAAAAAAAAATGAGAATAAGAATCTAATATTAAATCTATTCTTTTTTAATTGCTATTGTTTTTAATAATTACTTTCTGTTGCAAAGACTATATTGTCATCCAAACCATGCCCAGAGTAACCACATTTTAGAGGATAGCCTACCTACTACGTATGCATCTCAGGCACCCTGAGGTGTCTTACTAGTGACTATGTCTAGAAATGTGCTATACAAATAAATTCATTATCATTATCTTTTAGTTGACCTTGTACCAGTGAACTGTACTGTCATGAAACTGTACCTTTCCCTACGCAAACTGACAATAAATACTTCAACAAATCAAACATTGAACTGGTGTGTACTGTATGCTTGAGCACAATCTATATTCCAAGATTGTTCTTACAATTTTCCTTTAAAGGACACATTTGTGTTCAGTTATTAGAAATGTGGCATTTTAAAACAATAACAATATATTTTGTATATATATATATATATATATATATATATATATATATAAATATATAAAAGGGGCAAAAAAAAAATGTTTGGAAGGAGGCTCAATCAGGGAGACTTCGTGGTACTTTGAGGCCTTGTATTTTTTCCCTGCCAGACTGCTGGGCTGTGGGGCATTGAGGTACGTCTGGTGCAGATCTTCCACACGTAAGGGATAACATCTCACTCAGCGGTGATTATTGAGTATTCTAAAACGGCTAGTTCCATTCCTTGATTCTAATTGGCTGGTTGCTGTGGTATATGAGACTATAACCACCACCTTGAATCAGTTTATATCAAAGCCAGGTGCGTTATTTCTTTCCACTGTGCCGTGAGGCTGAACTAGAGAAGCGAGTGTTTGATTTTCTCTCAAATCCTGCCGTGCGGGTGCTTCTAAGCACCGCCCGCATGCATAGGACAGTGACTGAATGGCTCCGGGCGGGGGTTGTAAAGACGAAAAGTGGCTGACACCTCGTGTTTCCCAACGCCTCTCAGCCGGTGTATATTATCCCGGTAACCACTCGCCTCTTGTGGCTTATTGCTTTAATAGGAGACCGACAGGTTGATATGCCACCAACGCGATATCAACCTGAAGGTCTCCTATCACTCCATAATCACAGCTGAGTGAGATGTTATCCCGCTTATTACCCGGCTACTCAATACAATTAATAATTTGACTCAAAACTAAAAACAAAACAAAGTATTTCCATGTTTACAAACGTCTGGAAGTATTCCACAAGTGTTGCGCTGGGCGCCCCCCCCCCCCCCCCCCCCCCCCCCCCCCCAGCGCAACACGTCGCCCTGGAAAACAATGAAGTGCTGACCAAATTGAATCCATTTTCTGATCCTGTGTCATTTATTTCTCGCCTCAAATGTTTCTAAAAACATTCTTGAGAGCAACGTTTAGTTGTAAATGTCGCTGTGTGTTTGTTTACATGGCTGACATGTTGGATACGGCACTAAACCCACGCAGTGCAGCCTGAATGCAGCAGGTGTTCTGAGCCTTTGATGAGACATTGGTCCGTTATAGAGCGGAGCGGTCATTATTCACCTATAATTCACCGCTGATTTCAGTGCTTGACCAATCAGAATCAAGCATTCAACTAAGCCGGGTAATAAATTGCGTTAGTGCCAGTCATCTCCCATACCGCAATAAATATGACAAATAGTAGGACTCTCAATCTTAGGACTCTCAATCTTAGTGTTAGGGCATTCATAAAGTATTCAAATAGTCGAATATTTGACAGGACTGGCTAAACTGTCAAATATTAAGTAAGCAAGAGGCGAACATTGTGAAAATAGCAGATCTACATGCTCACAACGCCTCGCGTTGTGAGTTAATAATAATAATAATAATAAAACTTTATTTGTATAGCACCTTTCATGACATGAAATGCAGCTCAAAGCGCTTTACAGAGCAGACAATGAAGCACAAGTGCTTAACAGAGAAACAGTAAAATAAAATAAAAAATACAGAATAAAAAGAAATAATTAAAATTATTACAATTAAGCAGAGAAATAACAATTTCAGAACAGTGCGGACGTCAATTAGCAGCACAGGGATTTAAAAATTTAGCTAAAAGCAAGAGTAAAGAAATAGGTCTTGAGCTGTGCTTTAAAGCTATCCACAGAGGCTGCCTGTCTTAGGTGTAGTGGGAGTTTATTCCAAGCTGTCGGTCCGTAGAAGCAGAAAGCTGCTTCACCATATTTTTTATATTTCATTGTTGGCGCCTCAAGTAGGTCTGCACTAGAGGACCTGAGTGGGCGGGTTGGAACATATCTATGCAGGCAGTCATAGAGGTACGAAGGTGCCAGACCATTTAGAGCTTTATAAACAAGTAAAAGTATTTTAAAATCAATCCTAAAAACAACCGGGAGCCAGTGTAGCGACGCTAAGACTGGAGTAATATGTTCTCTTATCTTAGTTTTAGTTAAAACTCTGGCTGCCGCATTTTGAACAAGTTGTAGTCTGTCAGTTGTTTTCTTTGGCAGACCAGAGAGACGTGCGTTGCAGTAATCCAGCCGAGAGAAAACGAAAGCGTGGATCAGCGTTTTTGCATCGTTCAGCGACAGATAAGCTCTAATTCGTGCAATATTTCTAAGGTGAAAGAAGGCAATCTTCGTGACATGATTAATGTGTGTATTAAAATTTAATTCAGCATCAATGATCACCCCCAGGTTCTTTACAGAGGTGTTACTTTCTTTAGCCAGGTTACCAAGTCTACTTATTATTGATTCTCTTTGGGCAGTAGAACCAATTATGAGAACTTCTGTCTTGTCCTCATTTAGCTTGAGAAAGTTCTCACTCATCCAGCATTTTATGCTAGACACGCATGTCAGCAATGGGTCTAGAGCACAGGGGTCGTCATATAGTTGTTGTGAGCATGTAGATCTGCTGTAGATCTGCTATTATTATCTGTGGAACCGAGTCCCATTAAATGTAATACCTACAATTCCAAGTGCTTGTCAGGGTGGGGGTCCCCAGTTCAAATATGTTTATTTTGGGGGTCATCGCCTAAAAAGGTTTGAGAAGCCCTGGTACAGAGCATTAACAAATTCATCCACCAGGGGCATTGACAACTCATTCTTATGACTTCCTATTTAGCCAAGCTTTATAAACTATATTTTTTTTAAAGAGAAAACTATAACAAAATACAAAATAAGCAAATATTTGACTTTGGTGAACAACGTCGAATAGTGACTTTGATATTCGAATATTCGAATATTTGGTGAATGCTCTAGTTTGTGTGTGTGTGTGTGTGCGTGCTCGCTCACCCCAGCATAACAAAGATAAAGCAGGTGCACCATGCAGCTCGTCCAGGCTTGTACTGAACCTCCGTGGTGACGTTGTGGTGACAGAAGGGACACTGGATGACCGTAGGGTGTTCTCCTAACGCCAGGCTGTACACCGTCTGGGAGGGGGAGGGGGGGGCCAGCACCGTCTGGCCCGGGGGTCTGCCCGACGACACACTGACTGCACGCACACACACAGAGGCACGCACACACACACACACACACACACACACACACACACACACACACACACACACACAAAACACAATTAAACAACAACATTATATTTTCATGCAAGGACCCTGAAATATGAATAATTATTTACGAATTTGGCCGCAGACTCCCATCTGAAAATAAAGACGATCTACAAGCTCACAGTGCGTCACAGGGGGCTCTGTTTTTTTCAATTTTCTTTTCAACTACTACTAATTGAAAAACCACGACCCCCTCACATATTAGTGTGAGTCATGGTTAAAATGGAGTTTGAAGTTACCACCAGTAAGACTCCCTAATCGGGAGATCAGCAACCGTCAGGTCGCATACACAAACTTTAGAAGGCAATGGTAGCCAATCAGGAGGGAATATGGGAAATGGGACAGATCCATGTTGATGACATGACTGTAGAGATTTGGTTTGGCACTTTGTCAGCCAAGGAGTGTGTGTGCAGTAGTTTGGCGTGGATCGGGGCAACGGTGGCAGAGATATGAGTAGGGCAAAAGTGTGACGTGACGGACAGACTGATAGACTGACAGCCGGTGGAGGTTTTGATAGTAACTTTTGCAATCAAACCACAGTCACTGCTGCAAGAACCCACAACTCTACTCAAACCTCATCACAAAAAACTAACAGAGAACAAAGTTTGTAATCGACACCATAAATCTCATTCTCACCCCTACAGTAAATAAATGCAAACCTGGATGTCTCCCACACCACCTGTGAAGTCTTCCTCTTGTTCTTCATGGACAAGGTCAAACCTTCCACCCACCCCCAGCAACCATCTCACCCTTCCCATGCCAACTGCCACTCTATGCCACTTCAAGCCACCATCCTTCTCCTGCCTGTTTGACCACTGTCTCCCTCATGAAACCCACAGCCTGCTCAGTGGACATCATCCCCTCACACCCAGCCAAGGAGGATTCTGTCCTGTCCATTATAAACAGATGCCTGATCCCATATTAAATCCTGGATGTCAAACAACTTTCTCACCCTTAACGACAATAAAACAGAAGTCATCCTTTACGGCCCCCCGCTCACAAAACTGTCACCATTGCCACCTCCCTTGGACCACTCACCTGCAAACCCCACGTTCGGGGTGACCTGGGTCCTCCCTCAAGTCTATAAATGCTGTTGTGAAAGGAAACTTTTTTCAACTCAGGCAGATCGCCAACCTCAAACCCTTTCTCTCCAGGTCTGATCTGGAGAAAGTCATCCATGCCCTTATATCATCAAGACTTGACTACTGCAACTCCCTCTACTCAGGTGTTGCTAGCGCTTCCCTCCCTATAGTCCACTTGCCAGAATGTGAAATGATAAATGTTGAGTATGGGTCCCCAGCATTTAGAAACTGCCGGATGCTAACTTGCATATGTTGAGCAATTTTCATAATTTGCATAATTAGCTTTAATTATCATAATCACCTATAATAATGGATAATATGTCAAAAAACTGACTGGCTGATTTGAACAATATTGGAGTGGTTTTGGGGGTTATTGAGGATGCTGAATCCATTTCTGACATTTTCTAAATTCAAAATGGCTGTTTTAAACCGGAAATGGCCATATACCAACTTAAATTGGGATGATTTTGAAACTTTTGTGTTGATTTTCCAAATGATGAAGTGACTATTTTTGATAGGCTATTGTGGCAGTCATTGTTCTAATAATTAGTGTGGATTGTCTAAATTTAGCTTTTGGAATGCAGATAATGTATAAGCATATACATAACCACATTTATAATTTAATTCATAATCAAAATCAACAAAAACGTATCAAAATCATGCCAATTTAAGTTGGTATATGGTCATTTCCGGTTTAAAACGGCCGTTTTGAATTTAGAAAATGTCCTCAATAACCCCCAAAACCACTCCAATTTTGTTCAAATCATCCAATCAGTTTTTGAAATCCATATCCATATAGGTGATTATGCTAATTAAAGCTAATTATGCAAATTATGAAAATTGCTCAACACATGCAAGTTAGCATCCGGCCGTTTCTACATGCTGGGGACCCATACTCAACATTTCTAACATAAAACCTTGGTGTACTCAATATGTCCGGGTTCACAGTGGGGCTCTATGGGCTGGCAAGTAGACTACTAGATTACAACTGGTTCAAAACACCACTGCCAGGCTCCTGACAGGCACCCGTAGGTGGGATCACATCACCACCGTTTAATCCTCCCTCCATTGGCTGCCAGTCAAATTCAGAATCCATTTTAAAATCCTTCTGTTTGTCTATAAAGCTCTACACAGTCTTGCGCCGCCCTACATAACCAACCTAACTGAACCCCCTGATTCCACCAGGCCACTCAGATCAGCTGACCAGATGCGTTTAAAGGTCCCGCACCACAAACCTAAACCTAAAAAGATGATGGTGCTTTCTGGGTCGCTGCACAGAACATGTGCAACACCCTGCTCACGAGTGTTGAGATGCATCTTCCCTGGACATTTTAAAATCCAGATTAAAGACTTATCTAGGAGTTTGTAGATTTGCTATTTTTGTGTAACACTAATATGATGAAGTAGAGCATACATTTATGGGAAATATATACCGGTATATATATTGAAATAATTATGGAGATTTAAATGAGCACAGTGTTTGCATTTAATTCAACGTTTGAGAGAAAATCCAGTCATCTGTTAATGAGCATTTCCTACATACTGTGTGTTGATTGGTTCATTTCCTACATACTGTGTGTTGATTGGTTCATTTCCTACGTACTGTGTGTTGATTGGTGGACGATGTTCTGACTCCACTGAGGGGGCGTGATCACAGGAACAGGCATCGTGGGCGGAGTCAGGACCGGGTAAGGGTCCGTTGGCATGGTAACTGTGGAGCACGCACGCACGCAGACACAGACACACACACACACACACACACACACACACACACACACACACACACACACACACACACACACACACACACACACACACACACACACACACACACACACACACACACACACGAAAACATATGTTACCAATGCCAAGCAAAACTGAAACAGTACAATCAAAACAACAGAATCCGTATATGGCCAAGACAGATGGCCAAGGCAGCCCATATCTGTGTGGCTGGTTCTACATACAGGGATCTCCATGTATGGGCATAAAAGGGATTGTATGTATGTATGATGTCAGATGTCATAGGACTTTCACATAATGACTAACTGACAGGCGACCTCGCCCTGCCGGGCGCTTGTCGCCCTGAGGCGTCTTATTGGTGTATATACAATTGAAAGGGAATAGAAAGTATGTGATCTCAGTTCATATTTTAGATTGTAAATAGAGAAAAGAAAAGATGAGTGTTAAAATGTTTCATTTACTGCTTTCTATTGTTTTAGCCATTTTTGTATTTTGTTTTCAGTGGGTGGGAGCATGCGTACAAGTGGATAAATATGTATTTTTAGACACAATAAGCCCTCAATTTCTATATTACTATTTCCACCAGCCCCCATAAGTCACATCTGACCATGAAATATTGCAGTGCATCTTGGGAATGGGCTTATTGTGTCTAAAAAGAGATATTTATTTATGCATGGCATGCATGCATATCAAAATAGTTAAAATCACTAAAATGATAGAAAGAAGTAAATGAAAACATTTCAACACTCACTCATCTTTTCTTTTCTCTAGTGACTATCTAAAATAGTGAGATCAAATCAATCTGCAGTCAGTGTGCCTTTCATTGTGAGATCAGATCAATCCAGTAATCTGGGGGAGGTCACATTCAGTGAATATAGCAGATCGTCAAGCTCACAGCGCTCCGTGGAGGCTTGCAGATCAGATATTTTCAGCAAAGACAAGGAGGGAACAATGGAGAGGACCAACACAGATACAGAGACCTGCAAGTTGTTAAATAGCTACAGCTCTAATGATGTTTGAATAATTATTAATTATACAGAATAAAGTGTCCCATTACCTAGCTTATAATATTGTTTAAGTCTCACTTTCAGCTGCCTTTGTAATTCGTTGAACTGTGAAGGACCAACATGAGACACAACATCAACACCACACTGACTACTGTTTCAGCTGTTTGAAGTTCCATTTGAATCCACTTGGGGTCGCTACTGCACCATGTATGGTATTTGTCAACAAACCCAGTACTGTTTTTTTTTTATTTTTTCTGTCAACCTCCTGATTTTACTATTTGAAGATCCACAGATCCAGTCCGGGTTTTCCTAATAACACATGGCAAACAAATCAATAGGAAGTTGACATTTTGACATACATACATATCACCTGCTACACAGATAAACAGAACATAATGATGTCACCTGCTAAAGAGTTCAAATGATTGGTGTGACAAGGTTCTGTTTAACTCTGGTCCTTAGCATTAGTTCTCCTTAACACTCTGAGCCCCCACCTCACGTCTAAAATACACTTAATGGACAGAAAAGAAAACATTTCACCGGATGTTTTAGCTACTCCACAGCGCCCTCTACAGATCTGGTCAATAGAAAATGTCCATTGAGCAGATTCTCACCTTCCGGTGAAATGTTTTCTTGATCTGTCCATAAAGTGTAATTTAGAGGTGAGGTGGGGCTCAGAGTGTTGCCACTAAGGAAAGTAGGCTTTCAACTCCATAAAACACTCTTTGTTTTGGTGGGTAGTAGTGTGGTTTCCTAGCATCCTTTAAAATCGCCCTGAAAAACCACTTAGTTACAGGCAGCAGTCGTTTGCAACTGGTAAAAACAAACAGCCCAGCCCTACCCTCCCCTGACCCTTCTTTGTATTTACCTACTGTATGTTTTTTTTTTTTTTTTTTTTTAATTGTTTTCCCCTTTTTGACTATATATCTACTGCATAGTACTGTGTTCTATCCGTCTGTCATTCAATGTTATATGAGATACTTCAATGGTTTATTATGGAAATAAGCTTAGTCTTTTCTAGGATCTCCTTTTAGTAGACCTTGTACCTGTGAACTGTACCGTCATGAAACTGTACCTTTTTCTATGCAAACTTCTAATAAAGTCTTCAATCAATCAATCAATCAATCAATCAATCAATCAGTAAGTAAAGAAAGTGTGTTTGTTATTTTCACAACAGACGAGAGGTGTGCAGTGTAGTGTTGTCAAAAATATCGATTTATCGAAAAGTATCGATTTTGAATATAGTATCGATTTTCAATATGACTAGTATCGATTTTCAATAGTATCTATAATATCGATAGTATACTCAGTTTTTACCTCTCTCGTTGGTTTACACCAACATTAATTTTATGTGTATCCTTCCTACTTTGACTTATTCCTAGTTATTTTAAAGGCCTGTTTGTACTTAGAATGTGAAAACATCAAAGGCAGGCCTTTAAAAAGTGCACTACCATCTACCTCAAGAAGTTCTGTATTTTTCTTTAAATAAAATCAAACCTCGGTTCGAAGTGGAGCGGTGAATTTGAGCAGCTGTACCCTATGTGAGTGAGTGAGTGAGTGTAAACTGTGCCTGTGAGTGAGTGGTGAGTGTGCCTGGCCTGCACAAAACAGCGCCCCTCCTTTAACTAGTGTTTTGTGTGTGGCCACTCAAGGTATTGCCAGGCTACGGACACGGCCAGCCAGCCACCCAGCCAGCCACCCAGCCAGCCACAGACATACCCACGGACATACCTGTTCATTGGGAGCGCTTTCACCGCTCCAAAAAAGAAACATTTTTGCACTAAAATCGCCATGGTTGCGTGGTATCGAAAATGGTATTGAGTATCTACATTTTTCAAAATATCGTATCGAAGTTAGAAATCCAGTATCGTGACAAGCCTAGCGCAGTGTTTCCTGCGGCGCAAGGGATCATCAGTGACATAGCGTTAAGGAGAACTCATTCTAACAAACGCTGTGTAACAGAGGTTCAGTGGTAGGACAGACAGCCAGGGTTTCATCATCACAGAACAGAACACACGTTATTTGCAAGCGGCTGCAAGCTGCCTGCCACGCCTTTACTGTACATTGTTGTACATACTGTACATACAGTACACAATGACATAACATTTACACATATCATACTGTACATACAGTACACAATGACATAACATTTACACATATCATACTGTACATACAGTACACAATGACATAACATTTACACAACACAGCAAATGGTTGTGTTCTGTCAAGGGCTGTCACCATTATGACATTTTACATGACCATTCATTGTGACTCAAATAACCGCGATCAACGATTTAATTGTGTTTTTGTCGTCGACGATTACATTTCTGTTTGGCTTTTAGGCGTTGAAGTTGCACATGGCAATCATCACACATAACTTAAATATATAAAGAAATTACTGACATATTTGACAACTTTACACTTAAAAAAAAAAGAACATTGATAGTGGAAATAGCCGATCTACAAGCTCACAACGCGTCGCATCGTGAGCTTGTAGATCTGCTATTTCCACTATTTTTTTAAATGTTTAAACATACTGTATATAAACATTGTTCACATGTAAACGATTATGGCAAAATAATTGTGATTATGTCAAATAATAATTGCAATTAGAGTATTAGACGATTGTGTAATAATTGTGACAGCCCTCGTTCTGTCCAGATGACAGATTCCTCCTGTCAGCATCCTTTACCTTCATGAACAACAGGAGCACAGCCACACCCATAGCTCTGAGTACAATGACAGCTACTGTGTGACTGCTTAAATCAGTCATGCTCGGCAGGGCAGCAGTGGCTCAGGGGTATAGAAACCGTCATTAGAACACGGAGGGTTCCCAGTTGGATCCCGGGCTCCCCCACAGTTAAGCCCTTTGCACACAGGACAGTTGCGGTTTTTTTTTTTTTCGTTTTTTCGTTTGCTGCATGAATAAAACACATTGGATTTGGTGTGCAAGGCTGTGCGGAATCGGCACTGCGGATCCCAAAAGGAGTCATAAAAGGAGTGATGAGTTTTTTACCACATGCGACAAGACGCACAAATCGAACTGGGTTCGATCGAGAAAAAAACACACGGCCGCAGCCACTCGTCGCACGGCTATTTCGGATCCGGTGTGCATGAGGTCGTAGAGAATCATTGTTTTCTTTTAAAAAAATTAAATTGTCCGTTTTATCCGTGCGGATAAACGCGCCAGTGTGCAAAGGGCTTTAGTGTGGAAGAGTCCTTGAGCAAGACTCTGAACCTTGCTCCTAACTGCTCCTGATGAGCAGGTTGGTGCCAAGCATGGTTTCCTCTGAAATTGCTGTATGAATGTGTGTGTGAATGGGTGAATGTAATGAATGTGTGTGTGAATGGGTGAATGTATCTATTGTGGCGTTTCCATAAAGCGTCTTTAATGCGCATTAAGGCTTATTCGCAAAATCTTTTTATGGAAACATTTCAAAATGCGAATAAACTTTCATTATCCGCAAAAAAAAATTATCCGCTTGGAGGAGGTGGATTTTGAGGCTTTATCGAATAAACTAAATGCACATTGTGAATGGAAACGGGTCAGACAATAAATGCAAATAGATTATGACGTTCTGGGTCCATATCGTCCTCCAATTTAACACTTTCCCCTGCCACTTAACGTCCATTGTATAGCGTTAGCCCACACAACAAACCGGTTGTTTGTTACTCATGGAGTGACACGGACCGTGTGTAAATTCCTCCCGTTTTCACCTCCCAGAGTCAAGCCATCCGTGGCTAACCCTTCCTCATCACACGGTGTTGCGTGCCAAAAGTGGCCGATCTACAAGCTCACAGCAGCTCGCATCCGCGTCTCCGCGCCATGCTGTGAGCTTGCAGATCGGCCACCTTCCAGAGGACGCTGAAACTTGCAGGATGAGTGTGCACTGTGCAGCGATCGAGTCACAGCAGTCAGACGTGCAGTGCTCAGGTTTGGTCTGAAAAAATCAGCCTGATCAACTCATGCAACCGTCGCTAATTCCAATGACACCCGCAAATGGAAACAGGCTAAATTCACTTTGTCTTAATGCGTATTTCTGATCATTTGCTTCCCTAATTCGAATAGGTTTATGGAAACATGGCTTATGTAAAGCGCCTTGGATAAAGACGCTATAGAAATGCACCATTTACCATTTATTCTCCATCTCACAGTTGGGGTTTGGGGATTAACGCAATCTCTTTGGGGATTAACGCAAGCTCAAATTGGCTATTTTTGCTTATTTTGAATTGAAATCCTAAATTATTTTTTGTTATTTTTGAATTGGAATCCTGAAATGTAACATTTTGATTTAATTCAAACACATTTAGTTATATACTCATGTTAACTTTATGAACCTAAATACAAATACATTGGACATAAAAAAATACATTTTAATACTACTATACTAGTCATTAAGCTACTAATATAGAGTAAAGTAATTAAAGCGGGTCATGTTTGCATGTTTGTAATTATATCAGCTGAAACCAATAATATATCAGTATTCCGGTATTAACCTGAGGGCCGCATTAAGTGAAGGTGGGGGCCGCATGTGGCCCCCAGCCCGCCAGTTGCCCATGTATGGTCTAAGTAATCAGTAAAGTAACTGAATTACTTTTGAAATGAAGTAACATAACTAGGAACGGTAACTAGTTGCAGTAACTAGCACAACACTAAGAGGGATCGGGACAGACAGACAGACAGACAGACAGACAGACAGACAGACAGACAGACAGACAGACAGACAGACAGTGGTACCTGCTTCTCCATAGGTGGGTGGGGGGGTGGAGGGGGAGCTGAGGGTCACATGGTAGGTGGGGGGAGGGGCCGAGGCGGGGGGGTGGAGGCGGGCCTCGTCGTAGGATGGAGGCTGCATCATCAGCCGCTCAGCCAATCACAGCGCAGCGCTGAGGGAACACACAGAGAAGCAGCTTTAGTGACACCTCATAGTTTTACTGAGTCAGCAGAAATACTGAAGCTGTTATGATGTAAAAATATTGTTGATGACGTCACACAGCGCCTCTACTGTACTCTACTGTCTGTCACCAGAGAGAGCTGACTGCAGTGAGAATTGTGAGAACAAAAAATTAAACTAACATTTAGAGTTCATGACTTCATGGCACATTTACAGCTAAAAATGTTTTCAACAAACAAGCCGCCAAAGATTAGTGATTTTACACAAAGTTATTTTCAGTCAGTTCTAATGAAAATGGCTATTATTTCAATGTTTTCCTCGCAACATAATCGCTCAAATACGGCATAAATATAAGCTTCTGGGAGTGAAAATTATGAATATAATGTAGGGGTGCCTCGGATGGAAGAAAATATTTATATGAAATAAAATAAAATATAATAAAATATATATAAAATATATATATAAAATAAAATATTTATAGGGGTGCCCTGAGCCAAAAGGGTTTGGGAACCCCTGGTCTAAGCAACCGGAGCGACGCTGTCGACTGTTCTGCATGAGTGACTTCTCCCCACAACACAACTTCTGCGTGTGTGTGTGTGTGTGTGTGTGTGTGTGTGTGTGTGTGTGTGTGTGTGTGTGTGTGTGTGGTCGTGACAGAGAATAACCGTGCTACAAGCTCACAACGCGTCGCGGACGCAACGCATTGTGAGCTTGTAAATCGTCTATTTTGTGCGCGGTCCCGTACGACGGACGAATTATACTTATTATACTACGCAGTCACTCGCTCCGTTTTCAGAGCGTTTGAAGAACGACCATGTGACCTACTGTCTCATAATGTTAGTTTTCGGGGGCTGTCATCACGTCTTTAAACTTTTAGTCTAGTTTTAGTTGACTAAATATCATATGATTTCAGTCGACTGAATCGACAGTTGATTTAGTCGATTAAAGTTTATGTCGGCATGGCCTCGATGCCGTCGTAATGCCTGATTATTATACTTAACTGTGTGCCGAAAATAATAGCAGATCTACAAGCTCACAAAGCGTCGTAGACGGGTTAGGGCAGGGGAGAGGGAGAGCACCAAATAAATAAATCTATTAAAAAGTATTTAAATGAATTAATAAGTCAAAGAGAGCAGAAAGAATATCAAGATAAGGACGTACACATACTGTATACACATAGCATAATGTACTGATAATTACTGAGGCACTGCACTGTCTCTATGGATGGGATGGAATGTGTCTGTAATGTACACTAGGGCATTAACGGAAAAGTCGACAAGTCGACTCAATCGACTTCATTACACAAGTTGACTCCCACCAGAGAAAGTCGAAAGTCGAAGCTGAAAAAAAAAATCCATTGTATTGTTTTCTATCATTATTCTTGCTCCATGTGTGCGTCTGTACAGCATTCAGTAGGATTGCTTATTGTCAAGAACGGAATGATCCAATATTACAGTGCTACATTACATTTGGTATAACATGGTTCTATTGTGAAAATAGCAGATCTACCTGCTCACAACGCCTTGCGATGTGAGGCGTTGTGAGCATGTAGATCGGCTATTTTCACAATTTCTGCCTCTATATATTTGACAATTTGGGCAATGTTTAATTTGTCATTTTAGAGGAATTAAAAAGTCCTTAAATTGTCACTTTATAAATGTGCAGATACCCTCTATACACTTAAACTTTATGTTGGTTTGTTTACTGTTGAGTGAGAAAACAATGTTTCACATTAAGTTAATCATCTGGGGACCCCCCAGAATAATTGGGGGGTTGTGTGTGATGTGATGACGTCATCAAACGATAAAGTCGACTTCAACTCAACTTTTTACTGAGTCGAGTCGACTTGCAAAAATCACAAGTCGTTAATGCTCTAGGATGGATTACCTTGTGTTTAGCTTGATTACTGTGAATCACTGTGGATTAGGAGCGCCTGCTGAATGCCTCCATGGTAAACTGATGTCTGCCACAAAGTGGTTATTGTTTTTTAATGTGTTTTGTTTTCCTAATCTTTCCTAATGTCATTACAGTCCAGAACTAATTGTCCTCGTTTAGTTTTAGTCTGTGTGGGACGAAGGTGTCCCAGCTTGTATCTGTAATGTATGAGAGAGACAATCAAACTTTATTACAGCCGAAGCCAAAGGTAGACATACAAACAGTTACAATACAATATAAAATCATTAAAGAAAATCTAAAAAACAAATAAAAACATCTATAAAAGACACTCGTACCAATGTTTCCACATATGAGACTGATATCTTACAGAGCTGTACTTAGGATTGATCAACATCTTAATCACCTCATTATGAGACCCATCAAGTCTACTTTTAAAACTAAACATCAGGTTTCTCAGGAGAGCCTGAAAGGTGGTGAGACCTGAGTCACAAAACAACTGGTTAGCACTGCCACCCCTAGGCCTCTTCAGGAGGATCCTGAGTGCATCATTATAAGCTACCTTAAGCTTGCGCAAGCTCTCTTTTTTATAGTTCACCCATAAGGGGGCTGAGTACAGTAGGCTCTGAACAAATTCACCTTTACCTCATCTGAGCAGTAGTAAAATTTCCTGACTAACATGTTCGCTTGCACATACAACATACGTCTCTGTCTGTGCATGTCAGAATCATCTTCCATCTTATCGTTAATGATGTGCCCCAAGTATTTGCAACTGTTACACAAAGCAAGGGTATGACACTACTGTAACACTTACTGTACCTAAACAGGAAGTCAGTCACACATGGTTACATATGAACAGTGTCCTGTGGTCAGACTGCTGTTCCACAGCCTCTGCTCTGTGTGAGCAGGAGACACCAGTCTGGTTCCGTAGGCAGCGGGTGAGCCAAACGTTTGGCGAGGCTATGTTTTCTTTTTTCTCTTTTTTTCATTTCCAATACAACATCTTGGATCCATATAATGTACTTTTACTCCACTACAAATCTACAATTATATGAAAGCATTAGCTACTAGTTACTTTGCAGATGTAAATTATAATATTATAAAACATAGTACCTTTAGCCCTGTTTTATACCTATAGTATAGACCATTTGAAAATAGCCGATCTACAAGATCAATGAATTCCGGACTTTAACTTGTAACAGAGTATTTCAATAATGCAGTATTGATACTTTTAGCTAATTAAAAAATCAGAGTATGTTTTCCTCCCTTGAGAACGGAGAGACAGAGACTAGAGAGCTAGAGACCTTTTTCATATGGCGTCATATAAGAACTGTGTTCCAATTATAAACAAATGATCTCAGTGGTTTGACTCATATGGATATGAAGAATCAACTGATGGTGAGAAAACGCTAATGTTACTGTCGCCCAATTAGTTACATTTTCGCTAGAAACAGGCTTTATCAAATATGAGTGACTGACTATCATAAACCATACAGAGCCACCAACCCGATAATATTGAGGACACTGTTTGTTTATTTTTGGACCGCAATGCTTAATGAGATGACTTTAAGATGACTCAATGTTATTCTCCACAGAGAAATTACTTCCACAAACTGGGGGATGAGCGACTGACATCATGACTTCACTGCTCTATGTCTTGTGCACTGGTTCCCAAATAGGGATTAATTAGGGATTAATCTAAAATCGATCAATTTCTGTAAATAAATTATTCCATTAAAAGAAAATATTAAAATTGATCTTTTCTTTTTGCCTATTGAAAGTTACAGGTATGGTGTGAGTGATATCAAATGAGAGCTTAACATAATCACAGCAATCCTTGATCATATTCCATCATATTATATTATTATAAAGGGCTTTTGGAGAGAAATTAGAGCACTGCAAAGGGGAGGTGTGTGTGTCTGTGTCCAGCTGAAGCTTGTTGACGCACGTTAATGCAATATACATCAAGGCAATTATGTTTCTTCATTCATTTTCGGTTTCGGACGAGAATTTTCCGTTTAGTCCTAAAAAACGCCACTTATCAATTAATCAGTTAATCGATCGATAATGTTTTCAACTATCAATTGATGAATTAATCGATAATTTGCATCCCTATTCCCAAACCTTTCAGCTCAAGACCCAAAAGAGAGATTAGACGTTTGCCTCAAACCCCAAATAGTGAAAATAGCAGATCTACAAGCGACCAGGAACAGTCTGCTATATACTATATATCTGCTATACTAGGAGTGTAACGATAAATCTAAGTATATTGAAATGAAAACAGGTAAAATCAAATCGTATTGTTTGATTTTGTATCATATCGAATCGGTGGTGCAAATAATCAATTGTATCGATACTACCTACTTGTGCATTATATTTAGTATTTTTAAGAAGAAAAAAATTAAAAGAGGGGTTTAATTACTTTTCCTTTCCATATAGCTACACTGGTCTATGGATAAATGTGTGTAATCTCTGGGTTCATGTCAAGGTGCAGGTTTGTCAATATACAATGTCCATGTATTTGGTAGATAATCACTTTAGTTATTTATATCCATAATAATACATGTTTCCCTTAAAAACCTGCACTATCCACACCAAAGGGGCCTTTCGGTGAAAATATTGAAAATAGCAGACCTCCAAGCTTAGCTCACACACATAAGAAGCTGCATTCAAGTTCAGGAGAGTTCTTGAATGCTGCCTTCAGGTAAGGCATGGAGAGGGGGGGGGGGGGGGGCATTTGCATTTCTTTCATCATAGTTAAAACTGCATTCATGGTCTGGAGAGGACACTTTTTACAGACGGATAAAAGGGCAGGGGCTCAAGCCCCCTTTGATGTCTGTGTGGGCACATGCCTGGACAGGACAGTAGACTGACAGGAAAGGGGGGAGAGAGAGATGGGGGAATCGAACCTGCGAACCACTGCAGGATACACAAAGCCTATGTGGTCTGTGTCTGGACCAGTAGGCCAAGGGGCGCGTCTGTACATTTCTGAGTATCGAAATAATTCAATCAATCAATCTGAACATACAGAGTCTGAAAATATATTTTTGTGTTGAATTTTTGAAAATGTCCCACCGCCATATCATAGGAGTTGCCAACACTAGTGAATCAATCTACTCTGTTAAAATGTTTCGGGGGGAGGACCTCCAGACCCCCACTTGGAGAGTTCCACCCCCCACCGCGACCGCACTTTTCCCGGTGAACCTGAGCGCAACGGTGGGGGCCGATGGGCAAGGAGAGTAGCGAGCTTATTATGAGAAACAACTAAAATAAGACCTTAAAACCTGGTGAAAACAGTTGTGTGCATTAGAACAAGATTAGATGAGGATAAAGGACATCATTAAATGAAAAACATAACATTAACTTCTGAAAAGGCTTCTAAGCCTACACAAACCTACTAGTAACCTAAAACTAGTGGAACCGTGATCTTTCCACACGTGAATAATTGTGGTTGTAAATAATAACACAGACAATATAAATCCTTATTAGTCTAGTAGTGGGAAGAAGAGGTTATCATCATGGCCCCAAATAACTTTTAAATATCTTGCAATTGGCGACGAGTCTCTTACTAAATCAGCAAGAGTGCCTCTCATTTCATAAAGCTATATAACCTCTCCATCATCAGCAATAGTCATGGTGTGTTCCCCACACTCCCCCGCCCCCACCATTGCGCTCAGGTTCACCGGGAAAACTGCGGTCACCCCCCCCACAACTACCCCCAAAATAACTCCTGAATTCTGACTGTCCCATGTTGGCAGCCCTGCCAGGCCCAGTATAGCCGGGCTGTAATGACAGACAAGATGACTGTGACAGACGGCTGAATGCAGCATGTTGTTCTGTGGCCACAACAGCCCAGTTAAATCACAGTGTACCTGCTGTACACTTAACCCTGATGTTAAGCCATTTGTGGCGTAGAGATACCATAGTCCAGGGGTTCCCAAACCTTTTTGTCTCAGGGCACCCTATCCACAAGTTTCCGCGGGAGTTTACTGGAGACTATCAGGACCAAACTTCCGGGTTTAACAGCAGACATACAAGCTCGTTGTGAGCTTGTAAATCGGCGGCGGAAGATCGATGCAGACGTTTGCGCAATGCACTATGGGGCGTAGGAAACTTGTGGATAAATATTTTTTTTAATCCGAGGCACCCCTACATTATAATTTTCACTCCCAGCAACTTATATTTATAGCATATTGTTGTTGTCGGGTGGAAACCTTGTATGTTCAAAACCGTTCGTTTTGTATTTATCATCTATAAAATGTATTAAACTAGTGAAAACAGCCAGGTTTTCACTAGTTTTGTGCGACAGTCTTGTATGATGAAGCAGGGCTTTGCTTTACCAAAAGACGTACACATTTGAAACTTGGAGATACAAGGTTTCTGCCCAACAGTGACAATATTTTAGTGATTATGTTGCGAGGAAAATGTTGAGATAACAGCCATTATGGTTAGAACTGACTGAAAATAACTTTTAAAATGATACTAAATATTCTTTATTAAGTGTCCATGAATTCCAAATATTATCAAATGATCTTGCGGCACCCCTGGACTGACTCTGTAGTCCAGGAGGTCAGAATGAGGACACATTAAAGCATTTAAGCAGTGATCCTCTTACCTGTGGCTCCGTCGGTACGTCAGTCGGTCCGTCCGTCGGTCCGTCCGTCCGTCCGTCGGTTGGTCTCCGGTGAGAAGCAGGGAGCACACTGATGACATCACAGCCTCAGTGGAGGAACCTGTTCACCTGTGGAATGACAGGCATGTTAAACTTCCTCCATGTGCTGTAGGTCTACCTCGCTCTACCCTCTCTCTCTCTCTCTCTCTCTCTCTCTCTCTCTCTCTCTGCCGCGACCACAGTTTTCCCGGTGAACCTAAGCACAACGGTGGGGGCGCGGTAGTGTGGGGAACAGGGTGATGATGGAGAGGTTATGCTTTATGTATTGAGAGGCACTCTTGATGATTTCAGAAGAGACTCGTCGTCAATTTTAAGATATTTAAAAGTTATTTGGGGCCATGATGATAACCTCTTCTTCCCACAACTAGACTAAGGATTTATATTGTCTGTGTTATTGTTTACAACCACAATTATTCACACGTGGCAAGATCGTGGTTCCACTAGTTTTACTAGTAGGCTAGTCTAGGCTTAGAAGCCTTTTTTTCCATTTAATGATTTCCTTTATGCTCATCTATCTTGCGCTAATGCATGCAACTGTTTTCGCCAGGTTTTAAGGCCTAG
This sequence comes from Nannobrachium achirus, assembly GCF_963921795.1. NCBI lineage: Eukaryota > Metazoa > Chordata > Actinopteri > Myctophiformes > Myctophidae > Nannobrachium > Nannobrachium achirus. Next base: position 75,221,492 of record NC_137812.1, on the reverse strand, counting down.
TAGGCTTAGAAGTTAATTGAATGTTTTCCATTTCCTTTATCCTCATCTAATCTTGTGCTAATTCACCAGGTTTTAAGAACCAGGCTAGTAGGCTTTTCAGAAGTTAATTGAATGTTTTCCATGTAATGATTCCCTTTATCGTCATCTTGCGCTAATTCACGCAACTGTTTTCACCAGGTTTTAAGATCTTATTTTAGTTGTTTCTCATAATAAGCTCGCGGCCCTCCTTGCCCATCGGCCCCCACCGTTGCGCTCAGGTTCACCGGAAAAACTGCGGTTGCCTCTTCTACAATAGAAATGCTTACCAGTCATCTATCTGTCAATCTGTCTTTCTTTCTTTGTCTTTCTTTCTTTGTCAGTTTGTTTGACATCTTGTTCTTTACATTCTTCTGTGTGTTCTGTTTGTACAATGTGTGTCTGTGTGTAGTGGCCGGGTCAGGGTTAAGTTAAGGGTGTCTCTGTCTCAATTCAATTCAATTCAATTCAATTCAGTTCAATTCAATTCGCCTTGGCATGAATGTAAAAAATTACAATATTGCCAAAGCATCAGGCGGAGTAGCCCTAGAATGATCTTACAAATGAGTGCATCTCTCTAGCACTTTTTGTGTAATTCTCCAAATACACAGCCATACACAGGTCCTATTGTGCGACGTTGAGCAGATAATCTGGGAGACAATAAAGTGGTTTCTAAAGTGACAAATGAAACATGGGCCAAATTGTCAAATATTGGAGACAGAAATTGTGAAATGAGCAGATCTACAAGCTCACAACGCCTCGCTCTAGGACTGTAACGTTTAGAATTGAACAACTCAAATATCTTAAAGTATTTTATATTTGTCACGTTTTAATAGAAATTGTATCTCAGCTGTGGTACAGTGACCTCATACTTAGGGCTGTCACAATTATTACATAATCGTCTAATCGTGATTATTTGACATTATCGCAATTATTTTGTCATAATCGTCATAATCGTGAATGTTGAAAAATGTCAGAGATAGTGGAAATAGCCGATCTACAAGCTCACAACGCGTCGCATCGTGACGCGTTGTGAGCTTGTAGATTGGCTATTTCCACTATCAATGTTATTTTTTAAGTAGTAAGTTGTCAAATATGTCAGTAATGTATTTGTATATTTAGGTTACGTGTCATATCTACCATATGCAACTTCAAAGCCTAAAAGCCAAACATAAATGTAATTATCAACGACAAATACACAATTAAATCGTTAATTGCCAATTATTTGAGTGACAATTAATCGTCATGTAAAATGTCATATCGTGACAGCCCTACTCACACTCTTTGATCTGGAGAAAGATAGGACTTTCTCTCTGTCCAGACTGAGGTCACTCAGTGTGTATTAATGGTCAGTATGTTTCTCTATGTCAGACTGTGGTCACTCAGTGTGTTCAGTCAGTATGTTTCTCTATGTCCAGACTGAGGTCACTCAGTGTGTATTAATGGTCAGTATGTTTCTCTATGTCAGACTGTGGTCACTCAGTGTGTTCAGTCAGTATGTTTCTCTATGTCCAGACTGAGGTCACTCAGTGTGTATTAATGGTCAGTATGTTTCTCTATGTCAGACTGTGGTCACTCAGTGTGTGTTAGACTGTGGTCACTCAGTGTGTATTTCTCTGCTGTGTATCTTTGACCATAAACAGATACTCTGTCAGTTTATATTCATGTTTCAGGGCCAGATAGCAATGAAGTTTGTGTAGAGTTTTTGGTTTAATTTTCTGTTCACTAATTTAATAATTTGGTTTACTCTATTTAATTGGCTACAAAGCAGTGCTCGACTGACTCTCTCTCTCTCTCTCTCTCTCTCTCTCTCTCTCTCTCTCTCTCTCTCTCTCTCTCTCTCTCTCTCTCTCTCTCTCTCTCTCTCTCTCTCTCTCAGTACAGATTCAGGGTGTGTAAGATCAGATCATAAATCATAATCATAACATCATAACAACATGGTCACATGCAGCGCTATCAGAAGCTATCAGAGTCTATCAGGAGTCACATAAAGCTCAAAGCTGTCATAATGCTCCCACTGATAGATAAACAGGCCTATATATAAAGCTACAGTTGCTACATGTTGCTACAAATAAATCAAACATCAATAGAACGTACCGTCATTCATAAACACTGCTGTAGAATCCCCTGCTGCTACACACTACACACACACCACACACTACACACACAACAACACGCATCCACACTGTCCCAGGCGTTTGGTCCAGGTGGGCGTGGTTTTACCGTTGGCCGTTCAGACCTATAGCCACGCCCACCGGGGCGGAACACCTGGGACACAGGGAGTCCATATAAGGGCGTCCCGAGCGAGCAGCGGATGTGCGTGGGTTGCCACATTTGTCTGACGTCACCGCGTTGCCAGATACTGTGGAAGTTGGTAAGGATTTAACAACACACTGTTTTCCAAAAAAATATAAAAAAAATACAAATAATGATATGATCTATTAAATAAACTCAACTATGATTTGAACCACGATTTGAACCACTTTAACCATTAAGCCTGTTTTAGCTATTAACAAATTAACAAATAGGCCTCTAAAAGCTCACATGTGCTTGTGGATCTGCTATTTTGTTGAAAAATCTTGAGAATGTGTGCAAATCTTTGAAAACATTCAACTTACATTTGTAAGTCAAATCGAATTCTTTCTGGGGTGGGGGTCCCTGGAACAAAATATTTAGAGATGGGGGTCCGCGGTGAAATGCATGATTTATGCTTCAGACCTTTAGTGAGCCCAACATGTTTTTAGGTTGTGATCCCCAAAATAAACATATTTGAACTGGGGACCCCCACCCTGAAATAAACATATTTGAACTGGGGACCCCCACCCTGAAATAAACATATTTGAACTGGGGACCCCCACTCTGAAATAAACATATTTGAACTGGGGACCCCCACCCTGAAATAAACATATTTGAACTGGGGACCCCCACCCATGAAATAAACATATTTGAACTGGGGACCCCCACCCTGAAATAAACATATTTGAACTGGGGACCCCCACCCTGAAATAAACATATTTGAACTGGGGACCCCCACCCTGAAATAAACATATTTGAACTGGGGACCCCCACACTGAAATAAACATATTTGAACTGGGGACCCCCACCCTGAGAAGCACTTGGAATTGTAGGTATTACGTTTAAGTGAAGTTTGGTCACACTACACACAGTGAATATTTTAAGGTCTAAACGTCAGGTGTTCCTCTTGCCCCCTCTACAGGTGGGAGGTGGCATAGGCAGTCTTATTACTCAGGTACATTAATGAATGCTCTACTTCAGGGGTCTTCAATGTTTTCAGCCCAAGGACCCCTTAACTGAGAGAGAGATGAAGCAGGGACCCCCACAGTTTAATCGTTTCACATCGGTGTATTTTGGATTCATGTCAATGTGTGTTTTCAGATATTTAACCACTTGAACCGTCAATACTTTAATAATAAACTTGACCTTTCACTTTGTACATATTCTGCTCTTTTTCTCCTCTACACCAAACCTCTTTGCCAAAAAATAGCAGATCTACAAGCTCACAACGCCTCGCAGCGCGAGGCGTTGTGAGCTTGTAGATCTGCTATTTTTGGCTAAAGTTCTCAGACACTAGGGTTCAAGTGCATGGTTAATATAAAAAAGGAGAAAAAAAAACGGTCTATCACTCAAAGATTTGGAGGACCCCCTGTAGTAACTCTGAGGACCCCCTAGGGGTCCCGGACCCCCTGTTGAAGACCCCTGCCTTACTTCATCATGGAAGAGTGTTGCACAAAAGTATAGTGAAAATAGCAGATCTACAAGCTCATAACGTGTCGGGAAGAGAACTATATTGGCTATTTGTATTATATTTTGTTGTTGCTCTTTACCCTTTTTTTTCTCCCCAATATAGTCGTTATGTTAATTAATTAAAATAACAAAGGATATCAAGGTTTCCACCTGACAGTTTTATTGATTGTAAATGATTACATAATGAATGATTAATTCATATAAATCAGTGGTTTTCAACCAGGTTCATATCAAGGTTCATTATGAATTCTTTATTTGAACCACTCTCCATCATTTAGCTGGGGAACACCTGGGACCCCCTCAAGGACCACTGGTGGACCCCGGACCACTGGTTGAGAAGCACTGATCATGAATGATTTGCATAATGATTAAAACTCACTCACATCACACGTTATAAATGATCACTTCTTAACCACTTACCCTGTACTTATCACACGTTATAAATGATCACTTCTTAACCACTTAAACCCTGTACTTAGTTGACCAGATTCCCAAGGGCTCTGTACCAGGGGTGTCCAAAGTGGGGCCCGGGGGTCATATTGTGGCCGAGGATGAATTTTATATACGGTCCACTGCTTCATTCCAAAAGTGTATTATAAACGGCCTGCCAGGAACGTCAAACGAGGATATTTTCCCACCGTATAATTTGTCAGGATTCCTTGTTCCCTGTTGTCTTATATTCTGAAGGGCTCAAAGAAAGGACATTTTATTGTTTTATTGTATTTTTTACCTTGCACTTCTGGTTACATTTGGTAATGTGAAATAAGTTTTAAATAAGAGTTATTTGTGTTTTTGTTCAGAGCAAACACCTGACAAAAGACCATTGATATTGATGATGATAGTTAAAGGCCCACTTCACCTCTGGGACAACCAGATCTTATTTTATTGTTGTTTGGGACAAGATCAACACAATCCTGAGTTATTTTTTGTTCAATCTGTGTTATTTCAGCTTGAATGATGATGCATTTTGCATCACATGAGTCATCATGCTGCATCATATGATGCATCATCATTGTCTCCACCAGCCGAAGGCTTGGGGGAGAGTATGTTTTCCCCTTCGTCCGTCCGTCCGTGCGTCCGTCCGTCCGTGCGTCCGTCCGTCCGTGTGTCCGTCCGTGTGTCCTCACAGTTTGTGTGCAGCTAATCTCAGTCGCCGTTGGCCCGGTCGCTGCCAAAGTGAGCACACACATTCCCTGGATGCCAATCTAGTTCATGCTGAAATACTTAAATATCTAAAAACACAGATCGAACACAAAAAATAACTCGTGTGATTGTGTTGATCGTGTCCCAAACAACAATAAAATAAGATCTGGTTGTCCCAGAGGTGAACTGGCCCTTTAAATAAAATAGTTTAAATGTAATGCAGATGTATTTGTTATGATCCGAAAGTACATTTTGTCAGGAGATAATTGGCTGTTTTAATATTTTCTAACGTGGCCCCCTTTGAAAACAGTTTGGACCCCCCTGCTCTGTACCAGGCCCCCTCCTGTTCTCAATCTACATTAAATGTATTTGCAGATAGCAGATGATCTACAATGCATCATCAGGATGCATCACAATGTGTTGTGAGCTTGTAGATCTGCTACAGTTTGCTGAGTATCAGCCTCCAGCATATTGACACCAGGGTTGAAGTGGTTAATATCAATGATTGAATAATGATTGTAATTCACACACATATCACATTATAATGATTATATATCAATGATTCATGTACATTAATATCACACATTAGAATGATTATATATCAATGATTCATGTACATTAATATCACACATTATAATGATTATATATCAATGATTCATGTACATTAATATCACACATTATAATGATTATATATCAATGATTCATGTACATTAATATCACACATTATAATGATTATATATCAATGATTCATGTACATTAATATCACACATTATAATGATTATATATCAATGATTCATGTACATTAATATCACACATTATAATGATTATATATCAATGATTCATGTAAATTAAGAGAAAAGCACACATTACTTAATGTACCCAATAAAGGTAGGGTAAGTGATATTTTTGTGTTAAAACATTCTTTTTTAGGTAAAGCTCTATGTGATAGTAATCATTGCTAATTTCTTTGTTTCATCACTTCCTTTTCCTCTTGATAATCCTGAATCCTGCGTGGGTTCTCTCTCCTGATTGGCTAAAAGAGGTATCCTGACCTGAACATGAATGTTCTGTTTAGGACTGAGGCCGATTCACCCGAAGAAGAAGAAACATAACTGATTATTATTTATCTCTGGTCTGTAGAAAAAGGCTTGTTTTGACCAAAAACGCAATCAGGACTACAATAACATGGACTCAGGTGGAAAGGGGGATTTACGGATGACATAATTTCCTGATGCATCATGGGAATTGGAGTCTTTGCATCACTCCTGGCTGTGGGATAATGCAGTCTAGGGTAAAAACTATACTTAAAGACCATTGGACGCATAGATACGTCTCTGGCGCTCAAGCTGAAGCCCTTCCAGACTGTCTCCGACCACAAAACTTTTCGTTTCTGACTTTCTGACGTGCAGATTTCCAAACTCTCAGGGTAATGCTTTTCAGAAGATGCGAGTGGCGTCATTTTGTTGTTGAACCGGACCTTTACGACGAAAGGTTTGGTGGTCGGAGACAGTATGGACAAGCCTTCACGAGCTGGAAAGACTGAACAAACACCTTAGACTCGCTACCTTTCGCCGTGGACTGAAGACTCACCTTTTCAGACTCCACCTAAACCCTTAGCACTACAGTAAAATCAATGACCATACATGAAGCTAGTTAACATTTGTTTGTTAGGTTTCTTTAGAATTTGATTATATTGTGTTTTTCTCTAGATAGATATCCATTTACATTGTTATATTGCTGTTAATGTACTGACCTATTATCTTGTTTATTATTGCGATGTTGTATCTGCTTATTGTAAGTCGCTTTGGATTAAAAGCGTCTGCTAAATGCCTAAACTGTAAACTGTAAACTGTAGACTAGAGTCCTTTTAGAATAAATATTTAACAGTTATTTTAACACAAGAATATCACTTATCGTATAAAACCACCAATAACATTAAGAAGAGATATTTCTGTTGCCTCTGACTGTATCTGTGATCATTAATCTAGTTTCTATATAAATCAGTAGGCCTACTGACATATTGTTGTTTCCATTGTCAGATGACGACACAACTATAAAAAGCAGTTTGATAAATGATTGCAAAGCGTAAATCCACACACAGGAATGTTAGCTTTTTGATTAAAAGACACATCTATGAAAAAAATATTGATTAAGTCTCAGTGGTTCTCAAACTTTTCAGGCTGTGACCCCCAAAAGAATCACATTTGAACTGGGGACCCCTCAACATAATCTAGGTGGGGACCCCCCACTCTGACAAGCACTTGGAATTGTAGGAGTTGAGGCATTATCATTTAGTTTGACTCTGTTCCACAGATAAATATTGGGAAATATCTGATTTACAAGCTCAGAATGTCTAGCGTTGCGAGGCGTTGTGAGCTTTTAGATCTGCTATTTTCCAAATTGTTGCTTATTTCTTATATTATTAGACAATGTGGCCAATGTTTGACCTGATTTTGTAGTATAGTTTTGTTGAAACCATAAATCACGTGAGGACCCCCCAGGGGGTCCTGACCCACAGGTTGAGAACCACTGGATGTTACATTTAAAAGCTGGTCGACAGAGATGCATTTCCACCTCTCTCCAACAGGGGTCAGCGATGACTCTCTCTGAAAACACAAGCATCAAGTTAGAGACACACATACACATTGTACTGTGTAAACACAATGAACCAATAGGAATGAGTTTTGTTAACTGTTCAAACCCAATGAGCCAATAGAATAGTTTTATTAACTGTGTGAAAATTAACCCAGTTAAAACTTTAATTATACATTTTTGTTATTATTTTTTTTTATCAATAGGCCTACTTCAAATGAATACCAATCTCAAACAAATTTTTAACACAATATTTATACAATACTAATGTAATTATCTTCATCTAAACAGAATTAAACTGAAAACTGATTTTGAAGTTATTAGATGACTTGTGCAGAGGAAGAGGAAGTGAACCTGGACGTGTGGGAGGAGTCTCAGGATGTGGGAGGAGTCTACAGATCGTCAGTCAGGTCTGTCGGCACCGGAGCATGACCTGATAGAACACACACACACACACACACACACACACACACACACACACACACACACACACACACACACACACACACACACACACACACACACACACACACACACACACACACACACACACACACACACACACACACACACAGATTAAAATATAATCCAGCATTAACTATGAACTGATCTAGAGTCAGTTTAGTGTTGCTGAACACTGTGACTGAACTGAGTCTAACATCAGTCTAAACTCAACCTAGTTTCACTTTGTATAAAACACACATTGAATCTGGTAAATGGAACAACACACGTGTCAATATTAAAATATATACAGTAGATAGAGGGTATGCACGTCCACTGGGACCTGCCCCCCTAATCTAGACTGAGTGGCAAAACATTGAGCAGCTTGGAGCGTTGGAGTTTGGAAGTGCTCGTTGCAAATCACTCAACGGCCCTGCATACCACCTGTTTCTAAATGTCAAATAATGCAGGAGGCAGCAGGATGTTGTGTTGTTGAAAACAAGCGCTACACAGAAAGTAGCTCATAACTTCTCTATGGTGGATTTTTATGAAACAAAAATTTTGCAGATAGAAAGAAGATAATTCAAGCTTTCAGTACAGCCGCAATGTTGGTGAGTTTAACTTAGTTTAATACAATCAGAAAGGACTTTTCTGTTTGGATGTATGGGCTGTCAATGGCTCCCACATAACTTCCAGCAACAGTGATGTCGCACGCATACCCTCTATTAATACCATTTACAGGACCAGGCAGCTCAGTGGTCTGATATGGTTAGAGTGTCCACCATGAGGAAACTGGGTAGAGTCAGTGCCAGACAGACTGAGAGACTGGGTAGAGTCAGTGCCAGACAGACTGAGAGACTGGGTAGAGTCAGTGCCAGACAGACTGAGAGACTGGGTAGAGTCAGTGCCAGATAAACTGGGTAGAGTCAGTGCCAGATAGACTGGGAGGCTGGGTAGAGTCAGTGCCAGACAGACTGAGAGACTGGGTAGAGTCAGTGCCAGACAGACTGAGAGACTGGATAGAGTCAGTGCCAGATAGACTGGGAGGCTGGGTAGAGTCAGTGCCAGACAGACTGAGAGACTGGGTAGAGTCAGTGCCAGATAGACTGAGAGACTGGGTAGAGTCAGTGCCAGACAGACTGAGAGACTGGGTAGAGTCAGTGCCAGATAGACTGGGAGGCTGGGTAGAGTCAGTGCCAGACAGACTGGGAGACTGGGTAGAGTCAGTGCCAGATAGACTGAGAGACTGGGTAGAGTCAGTGCCAGACAGACTGAGAGACTGGGTAGAGTCAGTGCCAGATAGACTGGGAGGCTGGGTAGAGTCAGTGCCAGACAGACTGGGAGACTGGGTAGAGTCAGTGCCAGATAGACTGGGAGGCTGGGTAGAGTCAGTGCCAGACAGACTGGGTAGAGTCAGTGCCAGACAGACTGGGTAGAGTCAGTGACAGACAGACTGGGTAGAGTCAGTGCCAGACAGACTGGGTAGAGTCAGTGCCAGACAGACTGGGTAGAGTCAGTGACAGACAGACTGGGTAGAGTCAGTGCCAGACAGACTGGGTAGAGTCAGTGACAGACAGACTGGGTAGAGTCAGTGACAGACTGGGTAGAGTCAGTGACAGACAGACTGGGTACAGTCAGTGCCAGACAGACTGGGTAGAGTCAGTGCCAGACAGACTGGGTAGAGTCAGTGCCAGACAGACTGGGTAGAGTCAGTGACAGACAGACTGGGTAGAGTCAGTGCCAGATAGACTGGGAGGCTGGGTAGAGTCAGTGCCAGACAGACTGGGTAGAGTCAGTGCCAGATAGACTGGGAGGCTGGGTAGAGTCAGTGCCAGACAGACTGGGTAGAGTCAGTGCCAGACAGACTGGGTAGAGTCAGTGCCAGACAGACTGGGAGGCTGGGTAGAGTCAGTGCCAGACAGACTGGGAGGCTGGGTAGAGTCAGTGCCAGACAGACTGGGTAGAGTCAGTGCCAGACAGACTGAGAGGCTGGGTAGAGTCAGTGCCAGACAGACTGGGAGGCTGGGTACGAGTCAGTGCCAGACAGACTGGGTAGAGTCAGTGCCAGACAGACTGGGAGGCTGGGTAGAGTCAGTGCCAGACAGACTGGGTAGAGTCAGTGCCAGACAGACTGGGAGGCTGGGTAGAGTCAGTGCCAGACAGACTGGGAGGCTGGGTACGAGTCAGTGCCAGACAGAAACTGGGAGGCTGGGTAGAGTCAGTGCCAGATAGACTGGGAGGCTGGGTAGAGTCAGTGCCAGACAGACTGGGTAGAGTCAGTGCCAGACAGACTGGGTAGAGTCAGTGCCAGACAGACTGGGTAGAGTCAGTGCCAGATAGACTGGGAGGCTGGGTAGAGTCAGTGCCAGATAGACTGGGAGGCTGGGTAGAGTCAGTGCCAGATAGACTGGGTAGAGTCAGTGACAGACAGACTGGGTAGAGTCAGTGCCAGACAGACTGGGAGGCTGGGTACGAGTCAGTGCCAGACAGACTGGGAGGCTGGGTAGAGTCAGTGCCAGACAGACTGGGTAGAGTCAGTGCCAGACAGACTGGGAGGCTGGGTAGAGTCAGTGCCAGACAGACTGGGTAGAGTCAGAGCCAGACAGACTGGGAGGCTGGGTAGAGTCAGAGCCAGACAGACTGGGAGGCTGGGTAGAGTCAGTGCCAGACAGACTGGGAGGCTGGGTAGAGTCAGTGCCAGACAGACTGGGTAGAGTCAGTGCCAGACAGACTGGGAGGCTGGGTAGAGTCAGTGCCAGACAGACTGGGAGGCTGGGTAGAGTCAGTGCCAGACAGACTGGGTAGAGTCAGTGCCAGACAGACTGAGAGGCTGGGTACGAGTCAGAGCCAGACAGAGACTCCTTGATAAGAGAAGGATAGAGAACGGAACTACAAACCATTGATTGACATCTAGACCTACAGAGCTGCTACCTTTAAACACATTTTAAATCTTTTTTTCTTATATGCTACTATTTAAATTGTATTGAGAAAAAACAATGATGCTATTTGTTCCAAAAGCTTTATACCCTGTATATACTGTGTGTGTGTGTGTGTGTGTGTGTGTGTGTGTGTGTGTGTGTGTGTGTGTGTGTGTGTGTGTGTGTGTGTGTGTGTGTGTGTGTGTGTGTATGTATATATATATATATATATATATATATATATATATATATATATATATATATACACATATATATACACACACACACAATGTGACATAGCTCTGTTTACACAATGCTGTACCCCCTTCAACTGTATAATATTATGTTCCCCATTTTCAACTGTTTTTATTGTAATGTAAACGTAATGTAAACATATGTTTTCTCATGCCAATAAAGCTCCTTTGAATAATAAAAAAAAACAAGCTTGCCTCCTGCTTGGTACTCAGCATCAAGGGTTGGATTGGGGTCAAGTCCCTGTGACATGCTAGTTCCAAACTGACCTTATGACCTTATTCCTAACCTTAACTGAGGTTGCAGTGAGGACTGCATAACGTTGTCAGTGGTCTTCCCAATCACAATGCATTTGTTGGACAGGTATACAAATATAGGGTAGTCTATAATAAAATAATACATGAATTGCATCACATTTATTTGGCTAAATCTATGTCTTGAGTTACATAAACACTTTGAAAACGTATTGCTAACAATGTGTGGGGAGCAAGAAAGGAATATCTGGGGGTCCCGGTCTTCATTGTCTCATAGGGTGGTCCTTGCAGTTCCCTGCACTACAAAACATAGCCTAACCATAGTTTCACGCTGGACCATTACAAAAAGACATGTAACTCTGAACTAGAGCAAATTCTGATTTAGTTTGAGTCAAAGTGGAATAAAGTTTAGTTTAATTTACAGTAAGTCATATTGTCATCTGACATGTTTTAGTTCTAGTCTAGTTTTAGTCGACTAAATATAAGATTTTAGATTTTATGTATTTTGGCCGTGCCTTGTTGGCGTCTGAATGGCAGATTTTACACTTGGTTGCATGCTGCAAATAGCTGATCTATAAGTGCACAATGTGTCGCAGCGCGGGTGCTGTGAGCTTGTAGATTTTCAGAGTGCAACCAAACATAAAATGACTTGTCTTTTAGTTCTACTGGATCTCTTCTCCACTAGTTCCTCCCTAACATTTGATTTTAGTCTATGCCTCAACTGTCAACTCCTACAATTGAGCTCGTCAGGGATGGTAAGAACAGTCTGGCAGTCTGCTACTGAAGTCGATTTTGAGATCTGGCAGGGAATGTGTTTTAATTAATCACCTTGTTTCTTCCTGTGGTAGTAGATTAATTAATGAATGTTAATCACCTTGTTTCTTCCTGTGGTAGTAGATTAATTAATGAATGTTGATCACCTTGTTTCTTCCTGTGGTAGTAGATTAATTAATGAATGTTAATCACCTTGTTTCTTCCTGTGGTAGTAGATTAATTAATGAATGTTAATCACCTTGTTGCTTCCTGTGGTAGTAGATTAATTAATGAATGTTAATCACCTTGTTTCTTCCTGTGGTAGTAGATTAATTAATGAATGTTAATCACCTTGTTTCTTCCTGTGGTAGTAGATTAATTAATGAATGTTAATCACCTTGTTTCTTCCTGTGGTAGTAGATGAGTCCACACAGACCCAACACCACGCCCAGAACCACACCAGAAGCTCCCACCGCCATCTTGGTTCTGTCTGCCTCTGACATGGAAGAATCTGACAAGACAAGAACCATGTTATTATAATATACGATAATATACAATACTGTACAACATACTGTAATAGAACGCAGTGTCTGCCTCTGACATGGAAGAATCTGACAAGACAAAAACCAGATTATTACTAGTAAGACGCCTCAGGGCGACAATCAACCTCTCCCTAAAGAGCGAGGTTGTGCCATGTCTTGGCCATCTGACCAGTGATGTATATCGGACCAGTTACCCATATATGGAAACCCCTGGTACCCATATATGGAGATCCATGTACTGTACAGTATATGGAGATATGCTGTGAGAGCCCAAACATGCTTACTCAGTTATTCGTTATGTGAAAGTCCTATGATGTCTATAACATCTGACATCATACATACAATCCCTTGTATGCCAAAACATGGAGATCCCTGTCTGTAGAACCAGCCACACATACATATATGGGCTGTTCTTGGCCATCTGTCTTGGCCATATATGGATTCTGATTGTGTGGTATGTGGCCGATGTGGCCTCCATATATGGGCATTCCCATATGAAGTCCTGTTAGATATGGGCTTAATATTGATGACATCAGGGATCTCCATATATGGGCATAAAGGGGATTCTGTTAGTGACATGATGTGCCGTTTCGGTTGCAACAGTGCAATGCAATACAATATAATACAGTGGTTGGCATTGCCTCAGGAGGTAGAGTGGCCACTTGGCAACCGAAAGGTTCCCAGTTCGATCCCGGGCTCCCCCAGAGTTAGTGGTGAAGAGTCCTTGAGCAAGACTCTGAACCCCTAACTGCTCCTGATGAGCAGGTTGGTGCCAAGCATGGTTTGCTCTGCCATCCCATTTAAAACATGTACTTCACTGCAGGCTGCCTTCAAACTAAAACAGCCCTGGAAATTCACCTTTCAGGAGGCCAGAGGCAGAGCTAGTGATCACTTCTCCCTTAGGACCGATGCATACTATACTTTTAGAGGTGAATTTATTTCGGTTTCTGTTCGGGGAATCACAGAATCTCTGCAGCACCAAACAACCAAGTTAATGATGGTTATTTGTATTCTATTGAAATCGTATTGAGAAAAACTAAAATGCTGCTTTTTGTTCGAAAATGCTTCTTAGCCTGTACAGTATATAGGCCTACTGTACATAAGGACACAATGTGACATAGCTCTGTTTACACAATGCTGTAGGCTACCCCCCCCCCTCCCCCTCCAACTGTATAAATGCTTCCAACCAAGGCCTCCCGCGTACGAGTCTATATATTACATAACAAAACAATATGATGATATTTAATATAATATACTCTATATTACATAACAATCATGTTGTCTGGGTTTTTATGCTGACAACATGCTTTATGAGAGTGTTCATGTTTCACTTCCCTGCAGCACCGGACGACACCACTGACACCACACACACACACACACACACACACACACACACACACACACACACACACACACACACACACACACACACACACACACACACACACACACACACACACACACACACACACACACACACACACACACACACACACACACACACACACACACACACACACACACAGATCTGTGGTACAAATGTAGAATTTCCCCATCAGTTTCCTGTGTTAATCTATCACAGTGTTTCCACACAGCCAAAGAGCATACACTAGTAGTGTCTAGTGTACTGCATATAGTATATTATATAGTGTGTGTGTATATAGTCTACAGTATAAACACTAGTGTATATAGTGTGTTTATATAGTCTACAGTATAAACACTAGTGTATATAGTGTGTGTAGTCTACAGTATAAACACTAGTGTATATACTGTAGTATCGTATATGTGCAGCAGTGTGAGCAACTTTGATGATGGAGAGGGCCACTTTATTTTCACACCAGAAAGCCACAATGCATACTGTATACAGTCAACAATAGCAAAACACATGGAAGATCTACAAGCTCAAGACACGTTTTGAGCTTGTAGATTGACTATTTTTGCTATTTTTGAATTGGAACCCTGAATTAGGTTTAGCTATTTTTGAATTGGAAAGTAACATTTTAATTTAATTTCAAATGCATTTACATGTTCTTATGTTAACTTATATGAACTCAAATACAAATACATTGAACATAAAAAGAAAAGTACTTTAGCTACTAATATAGACATACGTAATTAAAGCAGGTCATGTTTGGAATTATAACAGCAGAAATCAATAATATATCAGTATTCTGATATCAACCTGTGGGACGCATTACGTGAAGGTGGGGGCCGCATGTGGCCCCCACATAATACACGTTGCCTGTGTATTATATAGTGTGTATAGTGTACAGTTTATACAGTAGTAAAGTATACCTGTATACAGTGGTACAGTATACAGTGGACGTTCAGAAATCATCTCATGTGAAAACTGCTTTAGCTGCTCTTGAGTGGCAGCAGTTCTGGTGTTTGAAACCTTTCTATCTATCTAGGTCGTCCTCAGACGAGCCCTCCATCGTTGTTTCCAGTCATCTCGGTTCTCCATACATCTGGCCAGCTCATTGGTGTTCTGTGTCCCTACGTCTTCCTTGAGTACGTCCACGTATGTTTTTGTGGGACGTCCTCGCGGCCGGTGCCCGTGTGTTGGCTCCCACAGTACCAATTTGCTGGCTGGAAGCTCCTGGTGTCTTTGGCAGTGTCCTGCTAGTCTCATTCTTCTGGTGGCAATTTTCTCGCTTACCTTTGGTATTCCCTCATACAGGCTCTTGTTTGTAACATGTGCACTCCTGTTGATGTTGAGTACTGCAGGCATCCTAGTAATGTGTCTGTCATGTAGGCCTACTGGAGGAGGTGAATTATAATGTGTCATGTAGGCCTACTGGAGGAGGTGAATTATAATGTGTCATGTAGACCTACTGGAGGAGATGAATTATAATGTGTCATGTAGGCCTACTGGAGGAGGTGATAAAACATGTAGGCCTACACTATGACACTGGCTTCATCTGTGTCTCAGCTAAGGGGTCCCTGCTTCATCTGTCTCCCAGCTAAGGGGTCCCTGCTTCTTCTGTCTCTCAGAGTATAGATTACAGTAGATTAGAGTATAGATTACAGTATATTACAGATTACAGTAGATTAGAGTATAGATTACAGTAGATTAGAGTATAGATTACAGTAGATTAGAGTATAGATTAAAGTAGATTAGAGTATAGATTACAGTATATTACAGATTACAGTAGATTAGAGTATAGATTACAGTAGATCAGAGTACAGATTACAGTAGATTAGAGTATAGATTACAGTAGATTAGAGTACAGATTACAGTAGATTACAGATTACAATACAGACTCACCCCAGTCCACCACTTTAGGCTCCGTCAGTGCAGGGTGTTCCACCATGCATGAGATCCTCTCTCCAGATCTGTAACGCACGCACACACACACACACACACACACACACACACACACACACACACACACACACACACACACACACACACACACACACACACACACACACACACACACACACAGTTCAAGAGAATAAACCAGTAAGACTCCCTAATCGGGAGATAAGCGACCGCCAGGTGGCATGTATGTTGTCTGCAAAAAGCAACCTGATGGTGGCGCTAGAAGAGGGCCATGTGAGAAATCAGGGGCGGAGGTTGTGGTTTGCCAGCCAAGGAGTGTGTGTGTGTGTGTGTGTGTGAGTGTGTGTGTGTGTGTGTGTGTGTGTGTGTGTGTGTGTGAGTGTGTGTGCAAAGTTTGGCATCGATAGGGGCAACGGTGGCAGAGATAAGAGTAGGGCCAAAAGTGTGACGTGACGTGACGTGACGGACAGAGGAAGAGCCGTTTTCGTAGTAACTTTCAACCTGACGCGTGTGTACCTGGGTGTGTATTTCTATGTGTAGGTGTCTATTATGTGTGTATTTCTATGTGCAGGTGTCTATTAGGTGTGTATTTCTATGTGTAGGTGTCTATTAGGTGTGTATTTCTATGTGCAGGTGTCTATTAGGTGTGTATTTCTATGTGTAGGTGTCTATTAGGTGTGTATTTCTGTGTAGGTGTCTATTAGGTGTGTATTTCTATGTGTAGATGTCTATTAGGTGTGTATTTCTATGTGCAGGTGTCTATTAGGTGTTTATGTCTATGTGTAGGTGTCTATTAGCTGTGTATTTCTAAGAGTTTAGATTGGGTACATATAAACGGGCAGAATTACGACAGCCAGCCTATTATGTAGTAGAACTATAGGCTGGCTGTCATCTTCCTACCCAAGATGCACTGCGCTTTCTTTTTCTATTTCTCTCCTCTGCCTGATCCAGAGGATTAAACTAATTAAAACATAATTATATTTTTTGGGGAAAACTACTGTTTTGCTATGTAACTGCTGTACTTTTTTCTTCCCTTTGTATTAATATCACGTAGATGTGTTTCTTTTGGTACTGTAATAGCTATAATGAGGCTATGAAAAATATTTTTTCCCCATTCATTTCCAATATAAAAACAGTCTGGCCTGGTATTTCTGTCCCACTGGGATTAAACTAATCAAAACATATATTTTCTGGGGAAAACTCCTGTTTTGCAATGTAACTACTGTACTTTTTTCTTCCCTTTGTATTAATATCAGGTAGATGTGTTTCTTTTGGTACTTTAAATAGCTATAATGAGGCTATGAAAATGTTTTCCCCATCCACTACCATTATAAAAAGACTCTGCCCTGGTTATTCGTCCCACCTGGTAACAAGGGGCGGGATTTGACATACAGTCCATTGGTGTCTGTTTCTACGCCCAGGGTCACATTGGCCAAGCTTCATAAATAGCACCCCTCACGTAACAGCGGGTGTGATTTTTAATGTTATAGCTGCTATAAGCCAGGGTTGGCTTATAGCAGCTGTCGGTAGGACCATATATGGATTCTGTTAGTGTGGATCTCCTAACAGGGCATCATCTGGGATACAATCCCTTTTATGCCCATATATGGAGATCCCTAACAGAATCCCTTTCATGCCATATGGAGATCCCTAACATAATCCCTTTTATGCCCATATATGGAGATCCCTAACAGCATCCCTTTTATGCCCATATATGGAGATCACTAACAGCTAACAGAATCCCTTTTATGCCCATATATGGAGATCCCTAACAGAATCCCTTTTATGCCCATATATGGAGATCCCTAACAGAATCCCTTTTATGCCCATATATGGAGATCCCTAACAGAATCCCTTTTATGCCCATATATGGAGATCCCTAACAGAATCCCTTTTATGCCCATATATGGAGATCCCTAACAGAATCCCTTTTATGCCCATATATGGAGATCCCTAACAGAATCCCTTGTATGCCCATATATGGAGATCCCTAACAGAATCCCTTTTATGCCCATATATGGAGATCCCTAACAGAATCCCTTTTATGCCCATATATTATGGAGAAATCCCTGCTCTGAGTATCTGACATCAGTGTGATGTCACCTGTTTATGCCCATATATGGAGATCCCTGCTCTGGTAAACAGTTGGTTGCTAGGGTAAAAAAACATGGTTGCTATGGTAAACAGTTGGTTGCTAGGGTAAACAGTTGGTTGCTAGGGTAAAACCATGGTTGCTAAGGTGGTTGCTAACGTACACTAACAAACCAGCAACAACAGACTGTTGCCACAGCAACGTACACAAAGGTTTGTGTACACATGTGGTGTGATGTCATACTGATGCGGAGATATGAGCAGGGCAAAGGTGTGACGTGTGACGTGTGACCGACGGACGGACGGACGGACGGACGGACGGACGGACGGACGGACGGACGGACGGACGGACGGCCGGTGGAGGTTTTCATAGTAAACTGCTCCCTGACGGTCGCAATAAACCAGTAAGACTCCCTAATCGGGAGATAAGCGACCGCCAGGTGGCATTTATGTTGTCTGCAAAAAAGCAACCTGATGGTGGCGCTAGAAGAGGGCCATGTGAGAAATCAGGGGCGGAGGTTGTGGTTTGCCAGCCAAGGAGTGTGTGTGTGTGTGTGTGTGTGTGTGTGTGTGTGTGTGTGAGTGTGAGTGTGTGAGAGAGTGTGTGTGTGTGTGTGTGTGTGTGTGTGTGTGTGTGTGTGTGTGTGTGTGTGTGTGTGTGCAAAGTTTGGCATCGATAGGGGCAACGGTGGCAGAGATAAGAGTAGGGCCAAAAGTGTGACGTGACGTGACGGACAGAGGAAGAGCCGTTTTCGTAGTAACTTTCAACCTGACGCGTGTGTACCTGGGTGTGTATTTCTATGTGTAGGTGTCTATTATGTGTGTATTTCTATGTGCAGGTGTCTATTAGGTGTGTATTTCTACGTGTAGGTGTCTATTAGGTGTGTATTTCTATGTGCAGGTGTCTATTAGGTGTGTATGTCTATGTGTAGGTGTCTATTAGGTGTGTATTTCTATGTGTAGGTGTCTATTAGGTGTGTATTTCTATGTGCAGGTGTCTATTAGGTGTGTATGTTGTCTATGTGTAGGTGTCTATTAGCTGTGTATTTCTATGTGTAGGTGTCTATTAGGTGTGTATTTCTATGTGCAGGTGTCTATTAGGTGTGTACCTGGGTGTGTACTCCAGGTAGGAGTGGAACTGGTAGTACCAGTAGAGGTGTGTATTTCAATGTGTAGGTGTCTATTAGGTGTGTATTTCTATGTGCAGGTGTCTATTAAGTGTGTGTTTCTATGTGTAGGTGTCTATTAGGTGTGTATTTCTATGTGCAGGTGTCTATTAGGTGTGTACCTGGGTGTGTACTCCAGGTAGGAGTGGAACTGGTAGTACCAGTAGAGGTGTGTATTTCTATGTGTAGGTGTCTAATAGGTGTGTATTTCTATGTGCAGGTGTCTATTAAGTGTGTATTTCTATGTGTAGGTGTCTATTAGGTGTGTATTTCTATGTGTAGGTGTCTATTAGGTGTGTATTTCTATGTGCAGGTGTCTATTAGGTGTGTATGTCTATGTGTAGGTGTCTGTTAGGTGTGTACCTGGGTGTGTACTCCAGGTAGGAGTGGAACTGGTAGTACCAGTAGAGGTGTGTATTTCTATGTGCAGGTGTCTATTAGGTGTGTACCTGGGTGTGTACTCCAGGTAGGAGTGGTACTGGTAGTACCAGTAGAGGTGTGTATTTCTATGTGCAGGTGTCTATTAGGTGTGTACCTGGGTGTGTACTCCAGGTAGGAGTGGAACTGGTAGTACCAGTAGAGGTGTGTATTTCTATGTGCAGGTGTCTATTAGGTGTGTACCTGGGTGTGTACTCCAGGTAGGAGTGGAACTGGTAGTACCAGTAGAGGTGTGTATTTCTATGTGTAGGTGTCTATTAGGTGTGTACCTGGGTGTGTACTCCAGGTAGGAGTGGAACTGGTAGTACCAGTAGAGGTGTGTATTTCTATGTGCAGGTGTCTATTAGGTGTGTACCTGGGTGTGTACTCCAGGTAGGAGTGGAACTGGTAGTACCAGTAGAGGTGTGTATTTCTATGTACAGGTGTCTATTAGGTGTGTACCTGGGTGTGTACTCCAGGTAGGAGTGGAACTGGTAGTACCAGTAGAGGTGTGTATTTCTATGTGCAGGTGTCTATTAGGTGTGTACCTGGGTGTGTACTCCAGGTAGGAGTGGAACTGGTAGTACCAGTAGAGGTGTGTATTTCTATGTGCAGGTGTCTATTAGGTGTGTATTTCTATGTGCAGGTGTCTATTAGGTGTGTACCTGGGTGTGTACTCCAGGTAGGAGTGGAACTGGTAGTACCAGTAGAGGTGTGTATTTCTATGTGTAGGTGTCTATTAGGTGTGTACCTGGGTGTGTACTCCAGGTAGGAGTGGTACTGGTAGTACCAGTAGAGGTGTGTATTTCTATGTACAGGTGTCTATTAGGTGTGTACCTGGGTGTGTACTCCAGGTAGGAGTGGAACTGGTAGTACCAGTAGAGGTGTGTATTTCTATGTACAGGTGTCTATTAGGTGTGTACCTGGGTGTGTACTCCAGGTAGGAGTGGAACTGGTAGTACCAGTCTCCATCAGGCAGCACATGGGTGGAGGTGACCTCAGAGGTGGTCTCTTCTCCGTCTCTCAGCCAGGTGACCAGGATGGCTTTAGGGTAGAAGCTGTAGGAGCTGCACACCAGCATGTTGCTGTGTCTGCTGGAGAAGGGCTGGGCTGACGTCACGTTCACATAGGGCTCCACTGGAATCACAACAACATTGTTTATTGAGCGGTGCTACCTGCTCCTATATCTGGCTTTGTCTGTGTGTCCTGTGTCTGTCTGGACTGTCATTGGTTAATAGACCGTTTGTCAGCCTTCTGATTGGTCCCTGAGACTCCCTGACTGGCCAACCAGAAAAAAAAAAAAACATTCACTTTTTGCAAGCGGGGGTGGAGTTGTGCAGTGGGAGAAAGTGGCTTCAGTCTTTCACCGCGGTGCGCATTGCGGAGCACGGCGAGCGTGCAGTATGGCGCTGCGTGGTCATAGCGATTTCGATCATTATAATGAATAAGCTTCAACTAGGCCTGTCCTCTAAAAATCGACGAATCGAGGCGTCGTTTTAAGCCCCCGGAATCGACGCCAATAGACCGTTTGTCAGCCTTCTGATTGGTCCCTGAGACTCCCTGACTGGCCAACCAGAAAAAAACATTCACTTTTTGCTATCGGGGGTGGAGTTTGTGCAGTGGAGAATGTTAAATGTGGCTTTCAAAACTGTCCGCAGTGCGCGACACGGCGATCGCCCGGTACGGCCGCGATCTCGGCCGTGATCTCGCTCATCATAATGAATAAGCTTCAACAAACTAGTTCACATGGACCATATCAATGGTCTAAGAGTCACGATTGGGTACATATATTTTAAATGGGCAGAATTACGAAAAGCCAGCCTATTATGTGAGGTTAGGATTATAGTTCTGTCCTCTTCCTACCCAGGATGCAATGCGCGGTCTATTCTCTTTCTGATCCAGAGGATTAAACTAATTAAAACATTTATTTTCGTGGGGAAAACTACTGTTTTGCTATGTAATTACTGTACCTTTTTCTTCCCTTTTTATTAATATCACGTAGATGTGTTTTTTGTGGTACTTTATATAGCTGTAATGAGGCTATGAAGGGAAAAAAAATCCCATCCACTACCACTATAAAAGAATCTGCAAAGAGGATTCTGTCCCACTGGGATTAAACAAATTAAAACATATATTTTCGGGTAAACCCCCTGTTTTGCAATGTAACTACTGTACCTTTGTCTTCCCTTTTTATTAATATCACCTAGATGTTTTTCCTTTGGTACTTTATATAGCTGTAATGAGGCTATGAAGGGAAAAAAAAATCCCATTCACTGCCACTATAAAAACAATCTGCCCAGGGTCAAATGTCCTATCATAGTAACAGGGCAGAATGGGGCGGGATTTGCAAAAGGGCTTATTGTTTGAGTCGAGCCGTCAAAAATATATAATTTTTTTATCACACCAGTATACTGTGGTGCGGTATGAGAGCGCTGGACTGTGACTGTCATGTAATTCTTATTGAGTCCATACTTCCTACTACTTGTAAACTAGACTTAAAAATAAAATCAGTTCACGTGACTTGAAAGTTGCCTTGATCATATAACAGGGAGCTCTTATTTTGAAGTTAACCGCTTGGAAAGGAAATGCGTCGACGAGTTGTTATTCTACTTGAGAGCTGGCCAAAGAAGCAGCAGAGCCAGCGCGATGCGCTTTCACTTTCACTGCCGTGGGTGTGTGGTGGTTGGACTCAGGCTGAGGAATAGCGACGGGCGAACTGTTTTCTTTTTATTATCTCGCACCAGATCGGCAACATAGCTCTTTTGATACAGCAGCGGTGCTCTGAGAAAATACAACTTGTGGAAATAATACACGACATGCTGTCAAAGAGATGCATTATTCTCTCCTCCGTTGTTCTACTCTGCTCCACAATTCACAATTACGCACGGCAAATTACGCACGGCTGGACGCAATCTTATCGTCATTAATGTCCAGTGTCCACCGCTATCATGTCTCAATATGCACGGTAGTTCATGGATCTAATTCACTTTAAAGGCTTAAAACATATTGCTGTTTTATTGTATTACGTTGACGTGGTTTAAAAGCTTAAAGCACCACTTTTTTTTTCTTTTTTTTTACATAAACGATTCGTCGACGCGTCGGATTAACCCCCGCGACTCGAATCGACTTGATAAATCCTGCGTCGAGGACAGCCCTAGCTTCAACAGACTAGTTCACATGGACCTTATCGATGTAACTAAGAGTTTAGATTGGGTACATATAAACGGGCAGAATTACAGTAGAACTATAGGCTGGCTGTCATCTTCCTACCCAAGATGCACTGCGCTTTCTTTTTCTATTTCTCTCCTCTGCCTGATCCAGAGGATTAAACTAATTAAAACATAATTATATTTTTGGGGGAAAACTACTGTTTTGCTATGTAACTGCTGTACTTTTTTCTTCCCTTTGTATTAATATCACGTAGATGTGTTTCTTTTGGTACTGTAATAGCTATAATGAGGCTATGAAAAATATTTTTTCCCCATTCATTTCCAATATAAAAACAGTCTGGCCTGGTATTTCTGTCCCACTGGGATTAAACTAATCAAAACATATATTTTCTGGGGAAAACTCCTGTTTTGCAATGTAACTACTGTACTTTTTTCTTCCCTTTGTATTAATATCAGGTAGATGTGTTTCTTTTGGTACTTTAAATAGCTATAATGAGGCTATGAAAATGTTTTCCCCATCCACTACCATTATAAAAAGACTCTGCCCTGGTTATTCGTCCCACCTGGTAACAAGGGGCGGGATTTGACATACAGTCCATTGGTGTCTGTTTCTACGCCCAGGGTCACATTGGCCAAGCTTCATAAATAGCACCCCTCACGTAACAGCGGGTGTGATTTTTAATGTTATTAACTCATTGAGTGCCTATCCCGAATTAGTTCGGGATATATTATCGCATCCCAGAGTGCCTATCCCGAACTAGTTCGGGATATTAAAAAAAAAAAAAAAAAAAAAAATTTTGAAAAAAATTTTTTTTAATTTTTTTTTTGGACCCCATCAAATCTAGTGAACATGATTTCAATCGCGATTTTGCATGTTCCACCCCCATACAACCCCATCTAACATACAGGGCAGCCATGTTTGTTTACATAACATGTAAAACATAATGGCGATTATCTCAAGAATGCCTGAACGGATTTCCAATCGGATTTTTTTGTTTGAAAGCTGTGAACAAACTGCACAAATCCACTCCAATGCAATCCAGGATTGCATTGGATTTTTTAGAGCTCATTCTTCTCTGTTTTTTTCCCATGCATGAGGTGTGCAAGGTTTAATCATGGCTAAGTTGACGAAAATAAGGCTTCTAAAATGCTTGGTAGCCAATAGCTAACTTCAAGCTAACTTCATCCTCTTCCTGTACATGCACAAAGGAAAGTGTTCAGGCAAGTCATGGCTGCAGGGCTTCTGCATATACCAGCATATCTCTATGGGATTTTCTATGGCCACTGGGCGCCCTCTAGTGGTTGAAAGGGTGGCACTAAATGAGTTAATAATTGTCACCATCATCATCATCATCATCAGTGTGGTTGCTATAGGCAACACACTATTTCTCTGGGTCCCAGAACTTTTATGCCAGCTAAAGTAAACCTGTTTTTGTTAACCTTAATGCTTGGATACCAGATGGCGCCAGAGAGCAATGTTTGTCTTAATACATTAGCCTCCACAGTACTTTAATACAAATTGATAGATTATTGCAATATTATTAAAATGAACCCAACTATTTTTACATAATGGCTTTAAAAATATACATGAATCAGTATAGATCGTCCACTAAACAAGGCTCTAACTCGTTCTCCTGCTATACCATCAACATGTGGAACGCCCTTCCACAAGCCTTAAAGGAGAGCAAATCCCTAGCCTCCTTCAAAATTGGTATGAAAAGTCACCTTCAGGCAGCTGCTACCCGTGACTTAAATAGAATAAGCCCCCATGCTCCCCCCACCCTTGTTTCTACCTTTGTATTTGATGTTATGTTTTTGAAACTGATATTATCCTAGATAAAGTACTATGTTCTATCCGTCTGTCTTTCAATGTTATATGAGATACTTAGTGTGGTTCTTGTGGAAATAAGCCTTGGCTTTCTAGGCTCTCCTTTTAGTTGACCTTGTACCAGTGATCAATGAAACTGTACTTTTTTTCTATTGCAAACTGCTAATAAATTCTTCAATCAATCAATCAATCGGTCTAGATATCTCTATATTATTGATCATGTATAACTATCCTTAAACATAATTTTGTAAAGCTAAATCACATTTGCAAAGAGTGTATTATGGCGGTCCTTTTCATTTGGTGTTTGCATGAATAATAGTGCTGGTTAATGATGATGTCATGTTATAGTTTATAGTTTATATGAAGTGATGAGTATAGAGTGGTGTTGTGACATCATCTCACCTCTCTTATCCAGAACATTGGAGTAGTCGACCTCAACGTTGGGTTTGCAGTACCTCTTTACCTCATGTCTCATCACAGCCAGGATTCCAGCATTTTTATTGAAGCTCTCTGCGTTCTTCACACCAAACTCAGTGTAACCCACCCACACCCCCACCCTGCTGTCAAACCTGATGTACTCATCTCCATTGAAGTGATATGAACGTATGAACTGGATGTCATTCATCTCACTGGAGTTGAACACACACTTATCCATATTATAGTGTAGATATCCATCTGAAAATAGAAATGGAACAATGTCATCAATCTGAGTGTATACAGTACGTACAGAAGGCCTCTATGTCAGAATTTATTTTGTATTCAATCTAATCTAGTTTATACATCCCTTTTTTAATTTATATTTTGTATTAAGAGTGTCAAAGATAAATCACAGCTCAATATTTAATTTATGTTCTTTTTTTCTCCTATTTTTCAAACACAAAAACAAACACAATAAAAACAGCGCACAATCAACACACACACACCAAGAGTAAAACAAAACACAACTACCTCTCATGATAGTTTAAGGAGAATACAATCTGAGGCCTAAAAGAACACACAATAGATGCCTAATGTCTACGGACAAATATATTTAGGATTGTATGTATCAACTTTAGAAGGAATAATCTACACATTCTGTCTGTCCGTGTAACTGTCTGTCTGTCTGTCTGTCTGTCTGTCTGTCTGTCTGTCTGCCTGCCTGCCTGTCTGTCTGTCCGTGTAACTGTCTGTCTGTCTGTCTGTCTGTCTGTCTGTCTGTCTGTCTGCCTGCCTGTCTGTCTGTCCGTGTAACTGTCTTGTCTGCCTGCAGGCCTATGTTTGTCTAATCGTCATAGCTCTATTATCAGCTCTATTATCATAATTTCAACACAGACTGGATTCATTCATTGTTTAGTAATTAAATAAAGTTTACCTGCTGCATGGAAACAGATGAAACTCAGTGAAACACAGAGCCAGAGATGAGATGAAGTCATGATGAGTTGAGATGTTTCAGAGTTTAGTTGAAGTGTTGATGAGTTGAGATGTTTCAGAGTTTAGTTGAAGTGTTGATGAGTTGAGATGTTTCAGAGTTTAGTTGAAGTGTTGATGAGTTGACGTTCTGATGAGGAAATGAACACTGACTCACTTCAACAACAGTCTCTACTCTACAACAACCAATGAAAAAACTCTATTCACTCTCATCACTTGTTACCAGGCAGACACAAACCAAAACTACCAGAGTTTGTCACTAGCGCAAGCAAATTTACCTTGAACAGTGGATGGTAGGCCTGCTACATACCATTCAAAATAACAAATACAATATTAAAAAGTATGTAAAAAATTAAATAAAAATATCAAGATATAGCTAGGCTACTAGCTGGGGAGGAATTTCATCAAGTTTGTGCACTTGGTGTGTAGTTTTAGATTTTAGGCATGGTGTTAGGTATGGGCATAAGGTTTTCAAAAAACATCGCAAATGAGTTGGACTCGCCCCCTAGTGGTCTGTTTGCAATGAATCCAATATTAGATAAATAACATGCACAATATTTAGGCGGAAAAAAATACTTCTGGAAAGGCATCATTTTCGAAATGGCGTCCCCAGGGGCACGGTAGCGCCTGCTGTGACTTCTCTCTCGAGGTTGGGCCGCCTGATGGGCAGTCTGGCACAGATCTGATTTCTGCAGATTTTGGTTCTATAGGGTCCAAACTATCAGAAAATGACGGGGGTCAAATTTTCCGACCCCTCCCTTATTTTCTGGGGGCGGGTCACTTCAGTTTTGGCCCTATTCGGCTATGTATTCCCAATTTCCCATCGTATTTTTTGCTAATATTGATTTGTTTGCTGTTTTGGCTTCTATAGGGACCAAACTATCAGAAAATTACGGGGGTCACATTTTCAGACCCCTCACTCATTTCCTGGGGGGCGGGTCACTTCAGTTTTGGTTATGCATTCCCAATTTCCCATAGGATTTTTTTGCTAAAATTGTTTTGTTTGCTGTTTTGGCTTCCATAGGGAACAAACTATCAGAAAATAACGGGGTTGAAATTTTCAGAGCCCTCCCTCATTTCCTGGGGGCGGGTCACTTCAGTTTTGGCCCTATTCTGCTATGCATTCCAATTTCCCATAGGATTTCTTTCTTTTTTTTTTTTTTTTCCTTTTTTTTGCTAAAATTGTTTTGTTTGCTGTTTAGGCTTCTATGGGGACCAAACTATCAGAAAATGACAGGGTTCAAATGTTCATACCCCTCCCCCATTTCCTGTGGCGGCGAGGGGGAGGGCGGTTTCAGTTTTGGCCCTATTCGGCTCTATATTCCCATAGATTTTGTTTTTCCTCTTTTCTGTTTTGGCTTCTTTAGGGACCAAACTGTCAGAAAATGAGGGGGTTCAGATTTTGCATGCAATTGAAGATGCCAGGGCAGAGCCCCTGTAGGAAGATCTTCCATGTGTCCCATAGCATGATCTGACGGAGGACGATTATTCTGTCAAAGTTCTTATTGTTGATGCCATGGGTGTGCTTCAGAACATGACAAAGACAAAAAGCTGTCAAATCTTCAGGATGCATTCAACAAACGCATCATAATGATGATGGCTGGCTATGTTGAGGGTTGAGTTGTCTTTGATAGGTAATATTAGTTGTATATGGATCAGTCATTAAAAATATGAAGTTCTTTATCCAGAGATGTCCATCAAGGAACTCCTGACTGTGTGATAAACCAAGGAGAAGTTGACATGTGTTAGGCCAGGGACTGCTTGAGTATTTCTCAGTTCTTTCATGCTCTTTGTCATATACATATGATACCTTCATCAAGGGACATGATTTTGAGGAGGTGCACACATCGAAGAGGCTGCTGACACCGATGTCCAATTGCCCCGAGCCCTGAGCTTCCACCAATTGAAGAGAATTGATGGAATTCAGAGAGTGGAGGGTATGTTCCAGTCAAGTGTCTTGCCCTCCCTGCTCCAAAGGCAATACTTGAGCTCATCACATGGGTTGCAAGGGACAGTCAGTCTCTGCAAGTGCTATGGCACTGGACAGGAGACTTTGCCAACAGTATAAAGGCCCATTCCCACTGGGCCAGATTAACAGATAAAGAAATATCTTTCTCCATTCAAGTGGATGGTAAGACACAGCTAAAAAATATCTGTGTCAGATATTTTCTTTTATCTGTATCTTACCATCCACTTGAATGGAGAAAGATATTTGTATCTGTTTATCTGGCCCAGTGGGAATGAGCCTTAAGGGAGGACATAGATAACAGTGATGATGAATAGATCCTGTATTTGACAAGAATTAACAGGTCAGAAGTATAAATGCTACCCCATCCTCCTCACTTGAACTGTTCCAACCTAAACTATTGAATAGCCTCGGAATACTGCAGTTGTTTATAAAGTACTGTAAAGGCCTCTCCATACTTTGACCGAAACCGCCGTTTTCGGTCAAAAGGTCCTTTTCTACCATAAAATTATATCCCTCGGGACTTCTGAAAAGCATTGGACCCAACGAGAGTTCGGAAATTTGCACGTCGGAAAACACAACTCACCGAACATTTCGGTCGAAGTATGGAGAGGCCTTAAAGTACTCCCCCCAGGATATGATGAGGGAGGGGTCTGAAAATTGGAACCCTGTCATTTTCTGATAGTTTGGTCCCTATAGAAGCCAAAACAACAAAAGAAATTGTATATTTTAGCAAAACAATCCTAGAATGCTGAATAGAGACAGAATTGAAGTGACCCGCCCCCAGGAAATGAGGGAGGGGTCTGAAAATTTGACCCCCATCATTTTCTGATAGTTTGGTCCCTATTGAAGCCAAAACAGCAAACAAATCAATTTTAGCAAAAAAACCCTATGGGAAATTGGGAAAACATAGCCAAATAGGGCCAAAATTGAAGTGACCCGCCCCCAGGAAATGAGGGAGGGGTCTGAAAATTGAACCCCCATCATTTTCTGATAGTTTGTGCAATGTTATGAATTAAAAATGTCATCTTTAAGATACATTTAGCTGTATGTATGTTTTCTCAGATTTTTCTCCACAATCATCCCCACAACTCTTGATAGAATCCGAGGTAAAACTGACCAAATGTGTTCATATTGCTTTTGTCATAACAGCCAGCTGTCACTGTAAAAGTCATAGTAAAGCTCATTTTCGGGTGGCGTCCATCTTGGAAATATGTAAATTAAAGATCCAGACACACCCAATCATGAAGATAAGTATTCCATTGAGTTTCTCTTCATGTGAAACCATGAAATAGACACCAAGATTTTAGATGAACCCGATCTAATTCTGCATGTATACACCTAAATAAACACGATCAAAACCAACACGATTTAAATTCTGATCGGATGCAGAGGGGTGGTCTAGACTTTTTTACGACCCGATCAAAAGGAAAATCCTTCCATGTATACACCTAACCCGATTAGAATGTGACATGTTCTTTCAGCGCAGGCTTCCTGGCCATTTATTTTTGACAAACCAAACCCAAGTGGGACCGTAACGGATTCCGTCCCCCCAACGCGTCGCAAATCCTGGCAGCAGGCTACGCATCACGCATGCATTACGCACGCACCAAGATCTTTTCCCTCCTCTGTTAAACTGATCCTAGACCAGCATTATCATCTCACTGTTACACAGCCATTCATCTCGCAGCCTCACGGCTAACAGACCTGATCCTAGGTCAGCCTAAACACAGCACACACGTTAAACAGAACTCCAGTAGTTCGTTCCTGAGAGAAAGAGAAATATATTCTAGCGACTGGACGCTCCTGTCGAGTCCTGTGCGTCTTTGATCAGGTCAGATTGACCTGGCCACTAACTAATTGTCTTCTTGCGATCATAAATAGCCTAAGAAACCACCACCAAATATTCTATATTCTTCATCAGATAAATAATTTCAAAGGGGACTGGGGTAAGGGGATATATAGCTAATAGAGTCAATTTTAAAAGTATTACAGGCTTTTTGTTTATTATCGTGAATGCACTTGTGACGTGATGATGATTATAATAATGATATAGGCCTAATATACATACAGAACAAGGCAGATCCCCAATAATCTAATTAAAAGAGCATTGCAGCTTATTTTTTCACTTTGGTGGGGCTGTGCATTTGCATAGGCTCCATTATTATTACTATTATTATTAATGGATACAGGGAAATGCGATCTATTTAATCATGTGCGTCACAACACGATTTAAAAGTGGGCACATGTAAACACCAGATCGGATTGATCTCACCCCATGTAAACACTTGATCCAATACCTTCAATCGGGTTTATTTAGATCAGATTGGAATGAAGCTGTCATGTATACGCAGCTATTGAAGCGTTTCCTTCAACAAATTTGCTACATTACATGATCTAAATTTGCATATGAGTATACTAAGGCACCAATACTTTTCAGATGAGGGTAGATGTATTTATGACATTTGAGAAAGATTTTGTGTTGCCAAAATCAATATAGCAAATTTTACAAGCAAAAACAGCAGCACAAGATTTTTTTTTGTTTTTTTTTTGTTATTCCCATTAAAATACATTTCTGGCTGGTTACAAAGATTGTGCAAGTGACACGCGGAGAACTTTTTGTTTCTTACTTACTATCAATAGATCTTTCTAATGAAGCAAAGTTTATGTAGTGCCCATGGGACGGGAACGAAACCAAACGATACCAGCCACGCAATACAGCCTATTATCAAATCCACTGATCCAGGACTTTTCACTATTGGTCTCCACAGCGGAGCGATCAGGACACAGAGGGACAGAGAGAAACAGAAGGAAAGAGACACAGAGACATGAAGAGGTGTTTTTCTGCCATTACAGTGCAGCAGTTACCATTATATTCTACAAATGAGAATGAATTGTAGCACTATTTTATTTTGTTTTAATTGCAAGGACCCCTATAACTCTGTTCCATCTGGTTCCATTTGTAGGCCTACACTCTCAGAATTACAGATGGGTTATGGTCATTCAGGCCTATTGTGTTTCTGCTAATATTGTCCAGCCATTTTGTCTGTGGTGTGGCAGAGAGAGTCGCAGCCCCAGCCTGAAGCCTCAAAAGTCTAGTATCTGCCCTCGTTCCATAGGGATATCCCTTTGGAGTAATGGTTAAGATATTGGACTTTCATGCGGGAGACCCGGGTTCGAAGCCGGGTGGGGAGGTTCGGGTCACCTCCGTTACAGTGGCAAAAATGTAATGTCCACCACAAGCCTATATACAGGTATATTGTTGAACATGTGTTATTTTCGGGGAGCGATGCTGTCCCCCAAAATGCTATGTACCAATACCGGTATTTGGCCCCATGGACCCACCATCTGAGAATTCTTTGTGCCAGGGACCCACAGAAGACAAGATTTGTGTTAAGAAATGTTATATTTTTTAATATTTTACAAACACTTTCAACATGTTAAAAGAAAAAGAGCTAAAACTTGGAATTCATTTGCTAAACTTTGATTTAATTAAAGTTTTAATTATTTATTTGGTTATATGAGTCTTTCACACATAACATTCCAAGAGGCTAAATCTCATCAAATGGTGGTCCATGGCTCCTCACAGTTTTCTTCCAGAACGACTCCTATAACAAAAGACACATAGATGATGATGGTCCATCCTCAGAGAAATATTTACATAGACACAAGTTCTCAGAGGTGTTTATCTTAAAAACATTTCTAACTCAAGTTTGCTTAAATAAAATGGCTCAGTAGAATTCACCCTAACCCTAACCCTAACCCTAACCCACATATACACATATGTTCTGGTTTTGCTCTGAGATCAAACCTTTATCAAACTTTTATGATTTGAACACTTTAGTTACTAGTTACTTTGCAGATATGGTTGCTCTCTTGATAATGACGGATCTGCAAGTAATAAGCCCCAGACTTTCTGAGACGCTCTGATACTGCCCCCCTACTGACAAGATGAATTCCAATACCTATACAGATACATTGACAGCTCCCAAAAGGAATTCAAATCACAAAATAAAATGAATAAATCAACACAAAGAAAGAAAGAAAGAAAGAAAGAAAGAAAGAAAGAAAGAAAGAAAGAAAGAAAGAAAAAGCTGTTTGTGCGCGCAAATTGCAGCTAGGCCTACATTAATTAATGTCTCGAAGTTATTCTATTATGCATTTGGTCCTCGTATGTAGCCGGCTAGAAGCGAGGTATTTTGGGACAGACATGCGAGTTGGGGACGCTTGTAGATTTCTTTTTTAAACACAAGATATTTATTATTTACTCTTATATACATATTTAAAATAGGATATAATATTTTGGGACAGACATGTGAGTTGAGTACATTTGGTAGCTTGGCGTAGTATGCTTTATTAGGCTAATGGTTATAATAATGCTGCTGTCCCTGAGCAGATATTCAGTCGTCTGTGGCCTGATTGTTAGATTATAATTGTTTATATCACAGTCTGTGGTTTAGGGGTGAGCTGTCCAAGCTGGTTGGTGACATGACTTTGGAGCATTTGGCTAGGCATCCTACCCATTTGGCGACATGTCCACGCTAGTTGGCGAGCTGTCCTAGAAAATTGATTTGGCGAGTTGGAATTTTGGCAAGTTGACCTGTATTCATACTGTATACCTTCATGTCGGGCGTGCATTCCGCACGATACGTAATGTGTGCCATGTCCCCTCTCCATTAGTGTTCCATACATCATTGTTGCTTCAATTGCTATAATATAACATTCCAATTCATTCAAATAAAATGTATAAGCTATAGTTCATATCTGTCAAATATTGTTAGTTCATGCAAGGCAATAAAAAGCTATACATTAACAGTATACACCTGTTGTCTTTATAATCTTTTGCAAGAAATATAACCCTGGCTGATTGCAATGTAGATCTGCTGTTTTCACTGGTTTGGGTCCCGCCGTCCGGGCAAACGTCTAATCAATTGCCATCTGACAATATTTAGGTGGTTGTCAGAAAGAAACGATGCATGCCATGGCGCACGCATTGTGAGTCACCCAGTTAAATCTCATTCTTTTGATTGAGCAGTTTGCATATAAATCCCAACCCAAAACCACAGGGACAGTGCAGCCTACCATTACTTCATATAGTAACATATCACGTTAATGTTAATCCGTTTTCCGGATGGTAAATAGGATGATACAGAATACAGGCTCCGTCTGGATTCGATCCTATTTCCCAGTGCGTGTGGTTTGCTATCATTGGCGGAGCGTTTCATTTTCTGTTGCCGCAACTTCGACAAACACGCAATGTCCTTGGCGCAGTCGGTAGTGCTGACGCCTCACAGCTATAAGATCCTGGGTTCGATTCCCGCCGGGGGACGCAGTGGGTGGTGGGGCCGTGTTCTCTCCTCCGCGTCATCAGCGCCCACACCCTAGGTGGGGTTGGCGATGGGGCCTTTCTGTGTGGAGTTTGCATGTTCTCCCCGTGTCTCCTAGGGTTGATACCCTCACAATAACATATAGTACCAGGATGTCTTTATACTGCCTCGCCCTGGCCAGCCGGGGCGCCTGATGGAGGGGAAAGTAACTGGTTGGAATAACGTGTTCCTTCCACGCGCTACGTCCTACCAGGGAAACTCCCCCCTGTTAGGTGATAAGAGGGGGCTTGGACTGCTCATATTTTATAGTTGAAGGGTACTCCAGCAAGAGCCGCTGACGGCCGCGTCCACGGGCGCGGACGCGAGACCACAAGTCCACGGACGCGAGACCGCGTCCACAGACGTGGCACTGTGTGTCGGAAAAAGCGGGCGCAGACGCGACGCCGCGTCCACGGCCGCCCCGGGGACCTCCTCCAGGGACCCCTGGTTATATAACTTCGGGGACCCCTGGGGTAGGGGTGGGCGATACTGGCAAAAAGCATTATCACGATATGCTTCATGCAGTATCACGATACACGATATTATCACGATACTGTTTTATGCGAGTTTTTAGGTTTATTATGATTATTAGACCCACACAGATATTCTATAGATAATCTATTCATTTTTATGCTGCAGATAGAAAGATAGATAGCCTAATCTATGATTTTTTAATGATAACATTCAGATTTTTGATTAAACAATTATCATTTTTTACCTCAAAATATTTACTAGTTGGTGTGATGATGGTTCAGGTCATTCAAATGGGTCCCAGAAATGTTTCATGGGTTCCCTTAAAATGTTTTTTTGAGTGTTGTGAGCTTGTAGATCGGCTATTTTCAAAACAATTTGGCGGGACCTCTCTGGGGGTCTCGACCCACAGGTTGACAACAACCCATGCCTTACCATTGAAACTTCAGGGAAAACAAATTACCTTATGACCAACCAAAGTCAGGAGGTTTGTTATGATACAAGCTTTCTTTTTAGAGAATTACTCACTCATTATCATCCTAGCTTTTAGCTTTTCTACTAACAATAATGGCATGGTTTTATAACTAAGCCAATTATGTAATAGACGCAAAATAGACGCTACGATTTCACCGCGAGACGCGACGACACACGCATGCATCAATGGTGAAAACATAACAAACAAAGCACTTTACAAATCGCAGCAAAAAGCTACTTGTTTGTAGTTAATAAAAACAGAAGCATGGATTTACAAGGTGATCTAAATCATCTCATCAATACTGCCAGAGTGGAGACTCCAGCACAGCTTTGCAAGCAGTGAGATGGCTGATAGCGATAGCAGGACGGATAAGTACAGTAGTTTGCGTCCTGTTAGTTTAATGCATCCATTATGAAAAATATGCTCCAAAGAATGCAGGCCAAGCTGCATCCCTGCTTTACAAAGTCCCGTGAAAGTGAAACTAAATCGTGGGCCAGTGTGCCGTGCTGCTCGGTGCTCCTCAGCTCCTGCACACAACTCAGTCAGTGCTGTAGACACTCTGTAGCCTGTCTGCGTGCTGCCCGGGGGAGGGGCCGTGAAAGCAGGGGACAGATCCCCAAGCTATACGACACGTTGAGCCGCGACACGTTATAGCTTGTAGATCTGTTCTTTTTGGCGAATTACACCACCGTACTATAGAAGTATAAATTAAGCAATCGAGCTGCGACTCATGGAACGTGCACTCGCTGTATATCCAGATTCCAGAGCCTTTTCTAAATGACTGTTTGTATCACGAGAGAAACGATATTCTGAAATGGCCTATCGTGGCAAAGCTGTATCGCCGAGACGATAATTATCGTCATATCGCACACCCCTACCCTGGGGATATAACGCCGTGGACCCCTGGGGATATAGCTCTGGAGAACCAGGCGGGCCGCCGCTCCTCTCCTGTCCGACTTTGGGACCTCAGCCTTGGGCGTCGGAGTGGACGGGGACCCCTTGGAGCTCCGGGGACCCCCTGGCGCCGCTGCCAAAGAGCTACAAAACAGCCTAACAACGCACCACTTTTTTACGGCTCACTGGGAATTCGAGGGTAACGCCTGGCCCCCTGCACCACAGGGGAAAAAAAATACTCAAAAGTAACCGATCTAAAAGCCGCCGCTCCACTCCGCGAGCACCGTGGCCCCGCCGCGCCGTTCGGGGACCCCGGGGGCCCGAAATAACACCAAAAAAACAGCGAGTGGTAGCGGAGGCGTCAGTGGCAAGGTATGGCAGCATTGGCAGCTTCCATACCTTGGCTACAGGCTTTTGCCGTGGACTGAAGACTCACCTCTTCAGACTCCACCTACAGTAAACCCATAGCACTACTGGAACACTCAATGACCATACATGAAGCTAGTTAGCATTTGTTTTTAGGTTTCTTAGAACCCTTTTTTCTTGACTGATTATATTGTTTTTCTAGATAGATATTAATTTGCATTTGTTATATTGCTGTTGATGTTCTGACATGTTATCTTGTTTATTATAATGATGTATTACCTGCTTATTGTAAATCGCTTTGGACTAAAAGCGTCTGCTAAATGCCTAAACTGTAAACTGTAAACTGTAAAAATTATAAAATTAAAATAAATTCATCATGCCTGTTGCTAAGGATTGGCAACATGACTGGTCTTGCATGCGTGCCTTCGCGCGTGCAAGACACCAGTCATGTTGCCATACCTTAGCTTTTGCTGAACTGACGCCACTGGTGGAGTCTCGTCTGTGCTCTGTCTACGACCAGTCTCACAGTAATGGTGAAAAATAAGCAAAATATAGCATCAGACCAGAGAATATGGTATTTAGTTAAAATATGCCACAGGAAAATGTCTCTGGCTTGTTTA
The DNA here is from genome assembly GCF_963921795.1 of Nannobrachium achirus. Taxonomy (NCBI): domain Eukaryota; kingdom Metazoa; phylum Chordata; class Actinopteri; order Myctophiformes; family Myctophidae; genus Nannobrachium; species Nannobrachium achirus. The sequence goes on along the minus strand of NC_137812.1, from coordinate 75,185,294 downwards.
GGCTTGGTTTCTGCAGCAGCAGCAAACTAAGGTCCACTCCACAGGAGTATCAAGTCGGCTCAATTCTACCGACTCTTGCAAAAGGCTCTCTATGTTTATCAAAAATAGCCGTGCTACAAGCTAACAACCAGGGGTGTAATTGTCCCGATTTAAAATGAATCAAACACGAAACTGAAAGTTCCTATGATTGGCCGCTGGTTGCGCTGTTCTGGTACCAGAAGCAACATGTTCTCCATAGGATTCCATTCATTTCCCCCCCAACTTTTACATTTGATTTTCTTACCTTAATAAACATTGTCATAAATACTTTATGGTTCCTGTCGCTTGTTTAAAGCCTGGTTTCATTCACCATGATATGCGTTTTGTGAAAATATGGTCCAATTTACCGTTGTTTCCTGTTGAGATTGGCAAATTTCACCCAGGTTTTTTCCTCTCACTCAAGTCACGTTGTCTGCTGACCTCACTCAGCAACGAAATAAACAGAAAATAAACAAACAAATAAATAAAACAATTCACAGGAGGCAAGCAGTGATCACCCCATGATGTGCACTGCAAGGTAGTTTCAAATGCACTGCTTTTTTTAAGCAGAGTAAAAAAAGAAAAAAAAAGAACTGTGTGACATGTGTGATCTTGGCAGGTTGCCCCAGGAAATGTGCCAATCTCAACATGAAACAACGGTATACTGTAGGAGGGGCTTGTGATGATTCTTCTTAGGCTTGTGATGATTCTTCTTAGGCTTGTGATGATTCTTCTTAGGCTTGTGATGATTCTTCTTAGGCTTGTGATGATTCTTCTTAGGCTTGTGATGATTCTTCTTAGGCTTGTGATGATTCTTCTTTGTGTGCTTTATTTTCGGCAAGCTCAAGACAATGTCCCATGTACAGCGCCGGAGGAGCCAGAAACGCTGCTCTATTCAAGCTCTGTCGGAGCCCCCTCCCCCCCACTCGCTCCAGACTGAACTGTCAACAGACAACGGAGAGTCGACAGAGGAAGAGGAAGGGGCTGGAGAGTCAACTGATGAGGAAGAACAAACCCCATCTTCCCAATCTTTCTCTTTCTCCCTATCTCCAATGCCCCTTCTAGAATTCACGAAGGGGATGAATGAACTAATTAACACTGGGATTAAAATGACCCCGGCCAGGCGCCCGGCCAAAGGCCCGGCTCCACAACCGCCACCGGCCAAACGCCCGGCTCCACAACCACCATCTTTGAAAACGGACAAAATTGACCCTGCCATGCCCCAGAAATCTGTGGCCTGGGTTCTTTCGCCCCCACCCATCCCTCCACGACCTCAACGAAAGAAGATCCTGGCCTCCCAGCTGGACAATACATTCAGCCGCTGATGTCAGCTGGGTCCGATATTATACCCAGCAACTAACGTATCTGGACCCGATGCTCCTCTAGGCGCTTTTATTAAGCAGGCCCACAACATTTCAACTGTAATTTCAAATAGAGTGTCCAGGACAAGCAGTGGCTCTGCTAATTTAGCTAACTTAACTTACATTCCCTGTAGGGGCTATAGTACAGTAGAATGTCATAAAATAAACCTGGCCCTCTTTAACATCAGGTCACTTTTAAACAAGCCCTCCTCTGTAAATGATATAATCTGTGAAGAGAAATTAGATATAATTTTTTTAACAGAGACATGGCTGGGCACAGATGGAGCTGTTGCACTTAGCGTCGCCTGCCCACCAAACTATCATTTTATTCAATCAGTGCGTGAAGGAAAAAGAGGTGGAGGTTTGGCGTACATTTTCTCGGACATTTTTAAATTCAAGTCTCTGTCTTTTGGAAGTTTTTCATCCTTTGAATACCAAGCTAACTTATTTGAGAGTCAATCCTCTGTTCTAATGATTACCATATATCGCCCACCAAAATGTAGCAAATCCTTATTTCTTACAGAAATATCAGAACTTTTATCTATCTGTTCCACTGATTATGAGAGAACCTTGATTGCTGGCGATGCAAATTTACATGTGGATATTGTTACAGATGTTACTGCTATGAGTTTCTTAGTTATTGCATTCCCTTGATTTTGTTCAGCATGTTACCGGGCCAACCCACAATCAAGGCCACACCCTAGACCTATTGATCTCTTAAGGGCTAAGTATTTCTATGGACAGGATCATCGCTAAGCCTGACTTATCGGACAACTATTTACTGTTTTAATATGACCAAAAAAATACAATAGAGAATATACTATAAAAAAGAGATTTTTCAGTTCATCGGCAGCAGAAGAGTTTGCTCGCCATCTTGCATGTGCACCCCCCCTTCCTGATATTCCCTGAGTAAATGATATGGTTCAACGTTTTAATCTTAAATTAGAGTCAGCTCTGGATATAGTGGCTCCTATGAAAACTAAAAAGAAACATAAAGTAAAAGTAACACCCTGGATAAACGATCATATACGCTCACTCAAGAAACAATGCCGCAGAGCAGAGCGAGCTTGGAGAAAAAATAAACTAACTATCCACCTAGACTAGAGATTTTTAAGTCATCAACATCCACCTACAATAGAACCATGCGTCTGGCTAGGCAGGCCTATTTTTCTGGAATTATTAATGAGAACAAGAACAATGCTAGGGTCTTATTCTCCACTATTGAACGCCTCTTAAACCCCCCCCCCCCAGTCCTACAAGCAGTCACTCCTTGCCTCTAAAGCAAAGTGTAATGAGTTTGCATCCTTCTTTGACAACAAAATTGTGAACATTCGAGCTGGTATTATGAATAATACTGTCACAAATGCAAATGCGGTTAATGGTGCCATGTGTAAAAGTGTAGATAAATCTAGGGGCAGCCTAGTATCATTTTGTGCAATTGATGAAGAGGAACTTCGTAAAACCATATCGCAAATGACATCGTCGTCTTGCTCGCTGGATGCAATACCCACGCCATTTCTAAAAGAGGTTGTAGACTGTGTGATTGGAGATATCCTAAAAATAGTAAATAACTCTATACAATCAGGTGTCTTTCCAGAAACACTGAAAACGGCTGTAGTTAAACCCTTACTCAAGAAACACAACCTCGACCCGTCCATGCTGTGTAATTATAGACCCATTTCCAATTTGCCTTTTCTGGGCAAGGTCCTAGAAAAAAATATCTTTCATCAATTGGATGTATTTCTGCAGAACAATAAGGTGCACAACAAATTCCAATCCGGCTTCAGGAAAGGACACAGCACAGAAACTGCACTTTTAAAAGTAATTAATGATCTTAGGGTGTCTGCTGACAACAAAAATGTATCCGTTCTCCTACTGCTGGACCTAACGGCGGCTTTTGACACAATTGACCATACAATTCTAATACAACGTCTTGAACACTGGGTAGGGCTGTCAGGGACAGCTTTGTCCTGGTTTTACTCCTACATAACATGCAGAAGCTACTTTGTTAATCTAGCTGACTTTGAGTCAAACAAACACAACATCTGCTCTGGTATTCCACAGGGATCAATTCTTGGTCCTTTATTATTCTCCATACTGCCGCTGGGAGAACTTATTTCCGCTCACGGTGTGAATTTCCATTTCTATGCTGATGACACCCAGCTGTACCTTTCGGTAGCTCCGGACGACCCCTGTGCTCTAGACCCATTGCTGACGTGTGTGTCTAGCATAAAATGCTGGATGAGTGAGAACTTTCTCAAGCTAAATGAGGACAAGACAGAAGTTCTCATAATCGGTTCTACTGCGCAGAGAGAATCAATAATAAGTAGACTTGGTAACCTGGCTAAAGAAAGTAGCACCTCTGTAAAGAACCTGGGGGTGATCATTGATGCTGAATTAAATTTTAATACACACATTAATCATGTCACGAAGATTGCCTTCTTTCACCTTAGAAATATTGCGCGAATTAGAGCTTATCTGACGTTGGACGATGCAAAAACGCTGATCCACGCTTTTGTTTTCTCTCGGCTGGATTACTGCAACGCACTTCTCTCTGGTCTGCCAAAGAAAACAACTGACAGTCTACAACTTGTTCAAAATGCGGCAGCCAGAGTTTTAACTAAAGCTAAGATGAGAGAACATATTACTCCAGTCTTAGCGTCGCTACACTGGCTCCCGGTTGTTTTTAGGATTGATTTTAAAATTTTACTTTTACTTGTTTATAAAGCTCTAAATGGTCTGGCACCTTCGTACCTCTATGACTGCCTGCATAGATACGTTCCAAACCGCCCACTCAGGTCTTCTAGTGCAGACCTACTCGATGTGCCTAAAATGAAATATAAAAAATATGGTGAAGCAGCTTTCTGCTTCTATGGACCGACAGTTTGGAATAAACTCCCACTACACCTAAGACAGGCAGCCTCTGTGGATAGCTTTAAAGCACAGCTCAAGACCTATTTCTTTACTCTTGCTTTTAGCTGAATTTTTTTAATCTCTTTGATGCTATTGACGTCCACGCTGTTCTGAAATTGTTCTTCAATGTTTTATGTTTTTATTTTTCTTCTTTATTGTATTCACGTGTATTTTATTTTTTTCTGTTAAGCACTTGTGCTTCATTTTCTGCTCTGTAAAGCACTTTGAGCTGCATTTCATGTCATGAAAGGTGCTGTACAAATAAAGCTTTATTATTATTGTGGGCTCGCCTATAAGGCGAGCACACTTTAGATATTGTCATTATTTATCTATCAGGCAGGCAATCAGTAGACGGGAACTTCGGTTCCTTTCTACTCCTACATACTTAGTGAGAAAATGAAAATAAAAACATCAATGTGTTCGGTTTACAGTGGCGAAGTGTGCTATTATTTTTTAAAGCAATCGGCCAAATGGTGGCGCTGTAGGAAGCCTTCGAAAGTGCGATCTTTGAACAGGTATAGCTCATGCTGTGTTATACATACAGCCATGAAACCTGTATACACTTATGCGTCTCCTCATGCCGAACAACTTTTACCCTCTAACTTTTGACCTCTGACCTTTAGGTCTCCCACAATTCGGAATTATATGAAAAACAGTAAAAATCTATCTCCTCCTGGGATTTTCGCGTCAAGTGCACAAAACTTTTTTCACATGAACTTTGGACCAATACGGTCAGATTGATCAACCAGATTTTTTAAAGTGAAATATATTTTTTTAATAATTCAATCAATATTGCGGTTTTATGCAAATTATTCTTCGGCCTCTAAATCATACATGCAAAGTTACACGTTCATGGCATTTGGCAAAGATGTAGAGGGTTAGTCAAAGTATCACTGAAACCAATTTTATTCCAATCGGCCAAAGGGGGGCGCTTTACGAAGCGTTTGAAAATTCAAACTTCAAACGGGCATAAGTCATGACTCGTTTCGTTTGAAGACATGCAACTTGTTACACGCGTGCTTTGACTCGAGCGGAAGACATCTGTGTCGTTGTTAAGTAAGCTCCGCCCTTTAATTTTCCGCCATTTTGAGCAGTTTGTAAAACGCGTAAACCCGCTTTTATTCTGGAATTTTCGCTCCACGTGCACAAAACTTTTTTTACGTGAACTTTGGACCGATATCTAAAGATCTGTCAGATCGGATTTCTTTAAAATTGAAACATGCTTTTTTAATAAATTCAATGAATATTGCAGTTTTATGCAAATTATTCTTCTGCCTCTAAATCATACATGCAAAGTAACATGTTCATGGCATTTGGCAAAGATGTAGAGTGTTAGTCCAAATATCACTAAAACCAATCTTACCCCAATTGGCCAAAGGGGGGTGCTATATCATTTTGAGCAGTTTGTGAAACGCTTAAACCCGTTAGGATTTTTTTTTGCAATTTGCATGAAACATTCTACACACAATCTAAGGACCTTTATCTAATATGCCTATGAAGTGCACACACACAAAAAAAAAAAGTGGCCAAAGCCAAAAACACCTCAAATCATGAACACAGCCTGCAATGTGCGTGAAATCTTGCAAGCACATTCCCAATAGGTCAAGGAACAGATACCCTTCTTACATTGGCCTGTTATAGCGCCACCAGCGGGTCAACTTTTGCACAACATATTTTTGGAACAAAATGGACCAATCTTTGACGTCAGTAACGTCAAAAAGAGCACTGCCTGCGATCTTGACATTTTGTACTTTTATAGCCATTGTTTTCTGGCTTGAAGCGAGCCCACAATTGTTTCGAAGGAACAATATTTTTCTAGTTATTATTATTATTATATCTCGGAGCGGCATAGCCGCGGAGCGAGTGGTTCCGAAAGGAGCTAACATTGGCCCAAACCCAATTAACCACCTCCTCAAACGAAATAAGAAAAGTTCAATCTCTCTCCATTAAACACACAGAGGTTAAGTCAGCACTCAGCACAGCCGTTGTGCATATAACCACACAAGCACATGACACACAAACTGTGTGCAGCCAGCAGCAGTCAGCAACTCATGATCAACCACAGCAAATAAAACAAATAATAATGGGCAGCTGCCAGGCCTTACCTTTCAGAAATGAACACGGCGGGCCTTACCGTAATGAGCCTCTGAAAATCCTCTTGTATAATCATCCTGGTTTTGGGTAAATTAATTCCTCTAACTCTGTGTGCCCTTCTCTGATCAAAATGTCTCTACTGGTTCAACTCCTGGTCCTTGTAATGATATACTGGCGCAGGAGCAGGTTTCAAGGGTGTTTAATAACTCCAAACAAAGGTGCAAGTCAGGCAACAGTAGTCCAAAGCAAAGTTCATATAATAAACAAAGGCGTACACGGACGGGACCGTGTGGAGCTGCTAGAGGCTCCTAGAGTGTCAAACAATACTGCCTGAGGAGAACCTAATGAGGGACAGGTGCGTGGAGCTAATAGGCAGGAGATCTCTGAAATGATCTCTGGAATGAGGACGTGGGCGTGGTCGTGACAGTCCTGGTAGTGCATTATTCTCTCCAGTGCTGCTGTCATTGTCAACAGTTTCTTGAGCAGAATATGATGGTGGACTTAATGGTTTTTTGTAATTCTTTCTCCTTTGCCGCCTCTTTTTGTACTCACAGCCTGATAGTCTTATTCTTTTTGATATATTTGCTATAGTCGAGGACCCACATGGCCAAAAGCTCAAAGAAAAGAGGGGTACCTGTGATTTTCTGCCGTACTTTTTATTTCAGTTTTATCTATTAGGTTGGTCATTAAGGTCCACAGAATGAGAGGCCTGCTCTGCCGGAAACATCGCGAAAAAAAGTTATGGCCATTTGTATATTCACTGTCCCATTGACTCCACTAGAAATATTAAAAAAGAAAAAAAGTCTGCTTTAATTAGCATGTGAGGGGTCAAATTAGGGATTCTTCGTGATTCTGAATCCATTGCAAGCATTTGTTTTGCATGAAAAACATTCCTTGGACAAGATATCAACCCCCCAAAACAGTCAAAAGTTATGAGTCCACACTTTTTTTCCACTTTTCACAGTTTTGGGCTGCCGAAAAGTAACCCAAGCAATGTTTTTTATGCGAAACAAATGCTTGCAATGGATTCAGAATCATGAAGAACCCCTAATTTGACCCCTCACATGCTAATTAAAGTAGATGTTTTTTATTTTTTTAATATTTCTAGTGGAGTCAATGGGACAGTGAATATACAAATGGCCATAACTTTTTTTCGCGATGTTTCCGGCAGAGCAGGCCTCTCATTCTGTGGACCTTAATGACCAAACTAATAGATAAAACAGAAATAAAAAGTACGACAGAAAATCACAGGTCCCCTCCCATTTTGGGGACTGGGTCCCCGACTACTAGTTATATTCGTTCGCTATTACTACCTGTCAGTGCTTCCTGTTTACTTCAGTTCAGACTTGGCGGGTTGAGTAGAGTGGGTGTGTGTTTACCAGGGCAGGGCTGCTGTTTGGGAATTACGTGGGCAGCTTCAGGTGCAGTGATTGGCACATTTTTTAATAGCTGCACGCACCATAGAGTTATTGCACGCACCGGGTTGGCCAACACTGCCGCTGTCTGTTTTTCTTTCCTTTTTTTTTCCTTCCTCCCTCCCTCCCTATCGCTCTCTCTCTCTCTCTTTTCCCCAACACACAGAAGCGCTGCTCTAGGCAGTTGACTAGTTCGCCTAAAGGCACACGCCGGCTGTGCCCATGTATCCCTGTGGTTGCATGTGACTGTTGGCAGCCCATAGCATTCGAGATGGTATCATTTCTACCAATGAACGTTGATTTCTACAATGATGGCGGCACCATACAACGGCCAAAAAAAAGCTTCATTTGCACAGCATAGAAGTCTATGCGTGGTGATGTTTTTTTTTTTTTTTTTTTTTTTTTTTTTGCAAGGACCCCATTAGCTCTGAGAGCTAGACTTACA
>NC_137812.1:75034548-75172048 GCF_963921795.1 Nannobrachium achirus | reverse complement strand
TTCATTGCTGGCCAGATGAATCTATCAACCTTTTCATTATTCTGAAGTCAAGACATGGTATTGTATTGTTGGCATGAATGATGCAACAGAAAGACGTTGTTGTGAAAGCAGTGTGCCACATGCAGACAGCCTGCGCGATTAGTCCAATATAATTAATTCCCTTATGCAAGATTGAAGCGTTTTTTTTTTCTTTCTTTTCTTTGCCTACTTTTTCATTCAATTCGTTTTCAATCCCAAATATGCAGCCAGTAGGCCTATACTTTAACTGCTGCTATATTGGCTGTTTGTGCACCTGCTTGTAATGTATGCATTAAAATGATTATGTCCGGTATTTTCTTCAGATGTCCGGTAAATTTTAATCATGCCGGTCATGGTGACCGGCGGTTAAAAATCCTAGCGCAATTGGTGTATGCCAAAATCTTCTTAAACACTTTTGAGGGTCTAAGAAGAAATGTCTTTGCAAGAACCGTTGGTGAATGTGTTCTTACCCCACATCACGGTCTCAGGGCTGCTCAGTGATTGGTGGTTGACCGTACAGCTGTAGATGTCTCCCTGCTCTGGAGTGAACTTCAGGCTGGAGAACTGGCTGAAGGAGGATCCATCATGGTTGGGGTACGGTTGGCTGGCTGTGATGTCATTGGTCAGGTTGAGGGTGTTCCTGGTCCAGCTGATGCTCACTGGAGCAGGAAGGAAGCCAATCACATGACAGATGAGGGTGTTGACCACGCCCAGCTCAACATGGTCTCTGTGGTAGATGGAGAGTTGAGGCTCCTCTGTAGACACCAAATATACAGAGACACATTATAGAGACATTATATATACTGGGGTAGATGAGGGGGGGGGGGGGGTCAGTTCTTAAAGACACAGAGACATTATCAGTGGTGGTAGATGAGGACATTATATACATTATACAGCCCCACATCACAGAACACAATATACATAAACAATGGGCAAAACTGACTATAGACAGCACACATAGAATCAGGATGGTTCTATGTGTCAGGGTGGTCCCCCCCCCCCCCCCACGCATGCACGTCGCACGCACGTCGCGTGCGTGCATAAAATATAATTTATATATAAACATTTTCATTTATGTTAAACACTGTACGCTCAACAGTTGTGTGGTTAATAATAATTGTTGTGTTCATATTTACAGTCAGTGTTTCTATACCTAGTTTCACTGGTGGGTTCTTGTAGGCAGAGAGAGCATTCCTCAGGTTGACTTTGCAGACCTCCTGCTCAGCCAACTCATCATTAAAATCTCCAACGTAGGTGATTGGATCAATGAAGCCAGGCTGAGGAAACACCTCCTTCCCTTTGCTGAAGTCAGCGTACATCAACACTTCTCCATCCACTCCATACATGCCCTCTGCATCAGTGTTTTTATCTGGATCTGAACAGCCACGGACATTAATATCCTCATGGACTGGAGAGAAAACACATATTATATTAAATAAAACAACAAAGGTCTTCAAAGTGACGATGACTCATTATCACATCATGTTAAACTATCCTGGGAGGTTAAAAAGTTGAATAATCATGAATAAATGGTCAGATATTATAAGAAGCTTTCTGTGAAACATTGTAACCACACTGAATCATATGGCTGATGTTAATCTATTTGGCCTCAAAAGTCTAGTAACTCCCTCGGTCCATAGGGATATCCCTTTGGTCTGATGGTTAAGATATTAGGCTTTCATGTGGGAGACCCGGGTTCGATATCCCGGGTGTTACATATTGATTATTACAGTATATATGAAGAGTTCATTTGCAAAAACAGGTAACTCCGTTTTTATAAATGTTCACAAATCCAGTTATTTTTATTGTGCACTCAAAGTAATATCAATCAAACTGAAGTTGGGTGGATTTGACTAAGTAAAAATGACTTAACAAAATAGATATATCATAAAAAAATGTAACTTTATTAGAAAATAGTTTTTGCTTTCATTTAAACTTTGTTTTTTGGCAAAAACAGATAACTCCAACAGTCATTTTTTAATCAAAAACAGATAACTCCACAATTGATGTTTCACCATTGAATGTGGCCATATCGAGGACGCAAAAAGGGCGTAAGTGACATTTCCAGAATTTTACAGGAGAGCAAAAACAAAGTTTTGATTGACCATAACTATTTTATAAAAAATAACATACTTAAGCAGTCTGTACTTTTATAGGGGCCACATGTAGCCACCAGGGGGCACAATAGGGGAAAACTCAGGGGCCCCTGGGGTGCTAAAGGTGCACTGTTGCTCCAATCTGCACCAAACATGGCACAACCACTGTTCAGGGGTCTACTATGACAATAGTCACACCAGGGGCCACCTCACAGGCCACATCAGGGGCCCCTGGTGTGACTATCTTCATGGCAGACCCCTGGAACAGTGTTTGAGACAAGTTTGGTGCATAATGGGGCAACAGTGTGCCTATGGCACCCAGAGGCCCCTGGGGGCCACACATGGCCCCTGGGAGCCACACATGGCCCCTGGTGTGACTTTCCTCATGGCAGACCCCTGAACAGTGTTTGAGACAAGTTTGGTGCATAATGGGGCGCCATCTTGGATCACATGGTCTAAACACGCTGCCCTTTGGACTTGACTGTTTCTGCAAACAAAGAGCTATGTCACTTGTCTGTTTTTGCTATGAAACCTGATCTCTGAGGGCGTTTAGAATGGGATATATCTGCCTTAACTCATTCTGTGCCAATCACGAGTATACACGTGATATATTAGCGCATCCCACAGTGCCAATCACGAGTATACTCGTGATTTAAAAAAAAAAAAAAAAATTTGAAAAATTGTTTTTTTAAATTTTTTTTTGGACCCCATCAAAACTAGTGAACATGATTTCAATCGCGATTTTGCATGTTTAACCCCCATACAACCCCCATACAACTCAGGTAGCAGACCTCCAAGCTCACAACAGTGTAAAACATAATGGCCATTATCTCAAGAATGCCTGAACGGATTTCCAATCGGATTTTTTTGTTTGAAAGCTGTGAACAAACTGCACAAACCCACAACAATGCAATCCAGGATTGCATTGGATTTTTTAGAGCTCATTCTTCTCTGTTTTTTTCCCATGCATGAGGTGTGCAAGGTTTAATCATGGCTAAGTTGACGAAAATAAGGCTTTTAAAATGCTTGGTAGCCAATAGCTAACTTCAAGCTAACTTCATCCTCTTCCTGTACATGCACAAAGGAAAGTGTTCAGGCAAGTCATGGCTGCAGGGCTTCTGCATATACCAGCATATCTCTATGGGATTGTCTGTGGCACACTGGGCCCCCTCTAGTGGTGAAAGGGTGGCATCAACAAAATGGATTTTATATTTAGAAAAAAAAACAAAAAACGCTAACTTAACCATTCTTTACAATATTCAGCTCTTTTTTTTCAAAATGGCTTTTACCTGTTTTTGCAAATTATGTTATTTGATGTAATATATTTTAAATCACAGTAGCCTACACAATACATAATATGTTATAATGACTCAAAGCATATAATTTCTGTCGCGCAGAAAACTCTTTACATTTTTTATGATTTTTTTTTAAACATGCCCTACTTCTACTACTGTACACAGTGTCACACTCAAAATGCGTCAAGATGTGACACGTGTTGAGCTTGTAGATCTGCTATTTAAAAATAATTCGAACAGTTTTGGACATATGAGGTTTCCTCCACCTGACATAGACAATATATTTGATATGATATGATATCATTATGAAGGCTTATTAATAACCTGGGATTATACCTATATAAATGTTTGAATATAGACTACAGGCGTTGACACTAAGGCCTGTCCACCTGCCCCCCCGCAGGTAAATAAAACTTTTGGGCAGGTGAAGTTTGCTTTCAGGTTGCCTGACGACCTGGCAAGCCGGGCAAGCCGACAACGACGATATACTAGTGTTGTTGCTGCTCTTATATCACCATTATTACTGGGGTTGGTGGGGGCCAGACAGTAGCTCGCCGCAGGTCGCAAATGGCCCGCGGGCCGCCTATTGGGGAACCCTGCCATAGACCTATTCATTAGCTTCATAGCTCTGTAGGTATTTGGTATTTGGATTTGGAGGCATTGAGGTATGACATTTTTTTAATCGCAGAGCCCCAGAATGTTAAGAAATAAGTGTTAAATTGAGCGGTAATTAAAAATCGTACCTACCATTTTATAATGGACGGTTTACTTTTCGGGCAAGTGGGCATGACCTTTGGGCAAGTAGAACATGACCTGTACTTTCAGACGGGCAAGTGCCTCTGAGATCTTAGTGTCAACCCCTGACACATATTTTATATAATAACATAAATATATACTTTATACTTACAGCCAGGGATTATAACAGTATAGATATATGTATTAGGGATGCGGTATCGGTACTCGCAGTATCGGTACTCACCACGATACCAGTCTATGTTGCTGTACTCGTACTCGTCCCATATTGCTCACGGCAGCGCCAGATACCATTTTGTTTCATAAATATGTTGGTAACAACATATCAAAAGTCCTAAGACACAGTTTTGTGTGTGTTGGTTCAACTAATGAACAATGTTTCACCTTCTCTCACTCTAGGCATGACAACATCATTATTTAAAGCATTTTATTTTGGAGCGCCACACACTATTTAAGCACTTGTAAAGAAACTTAACTTACAGTATCGGTATTCGGTATCGGCAAGTACTCAAATTAAGTACTCGTACTTGTACTTGGTCAGCAAAAAAGTGGTATAGGGACATCCCTAATATGTATAAATATATTTTATATAAAAACATAAATATGTTTATACTTACTGCCTGGCATGGCTCTGACACCAAGTACAGAGGAGAGGATGAGGAGGGTGGCTGGAATCTTCATCATCCCTGAACTGAACTGAACTGAACTGAATGTAATGTAATGTAATTTAAGTATAAATTTAAGTATTAAAAGATGAATAATAATACTAATAATAATCAGCTGTTGTTCCTGGACTGGCGTTCTGCAGTCTGACAGGAGAAGGAGGGAGGAGGGCGTGTTCTTTAGAAGAACCAGCCAATCAGATTAAAGATACAGCCTTACATCATCTGTCTCCGGAAGACCACACTCAGGAGTTTTCAAGGAAAAGCAACGTTAAAGTTGGTGTTATGTAACTTAGTGAATATATACTTAAATATAACTTATACAATCTGTATGGTAGAGTATGTTAATACAATATAACTTATACAATCTGTATGGTAGAGTATGTTAATACAATATAACTTATACAATCTGTATGGTAGAGTATGTTAATACAATATAACTTATACAATCTGTATGGTAGAGTATGTTAATACAATATAACTTATACAATCTGTATGGTAGAGTATGTTAATACAATATAACTTATACAATCTGTATGGTAGAGTATGTTAATACAATATAACTTATACAATCTGTATGGTAGAGTATGTTAATACAATATAACTTATACAATCTGTATGGTAGAGTATGTTAATACAATATAACTTATACAATCTTTATGGTAGAGTATGTTAATACAATATAACTTATACAATCTGTATGGTAGAGTATGTTAATACAATATAACTTATACAATATGTATGGTAGAGTATGTTAATACAATATAACTTATACAATCTGTATGGTAGAGTATGTTAATACAATATAACTTATACAATCTTTATGGTAGAGTATGTTAATACCAGTAAGACGCCTAAGGGTGACAAGCGATCTTGCCCTACAGGGCGAGGTCGCACCATGTCTTGGCCATCTGGCCAGTGATCAGACCAGTTACCCATATATGGAGACCCCTGGTACCCATATATGGAGATCCAAGTACTGTATATGGAGATATTGCTGTGAGACCCCAAACATGCTTACTCAGTTATTCGTTGCGTGAAAGTCCTATGACGTCTATGACATCTGACATCATACATACAATCCCTTTTATGTCCATATATGGAGATCCCTGTCTCTGGGCACCATGACCTTTGACACCATCCTGTTCCTGGTTTGACACTAAAGGTCAGAGTTCCATTTCTCCCCTGAGCCAGCAGTCAGACTGTGTCCTCTCAGTGGTAACTAGAGAACTGTGGGTCTCCTCCACCAGGCCGGGCTGCCTATCCAGGACCCACAGACTTTGATCTGAGCCCACTTTGATGGGATCTGAAAAACCTGACTTAAACATCCTTGATCACATGACACCACACATAATACTTTATTTGTGTGTGTGTGTGTGTGTGTGTGTGTGTGTGTGTGTGTGTGTGTGTGTGTGTGTGTGTGTGTGTGTGTGTGTGTGTTTGTTTTGTTTTTTCAGACATGACACTGCATATTAATGGACATCACATATACCGTAATTGCCGGACTATAAGCCGCAGCTTTTTTCCCATGTTTTGAACCCTGCGGCTTATACAACAGTGCGGCTTATATAGAGATTTTTACAGCTAATAATGGCCAGTTAGTTAGTTTTACAATGGTCTTTAACAAGGATTTATATATAGATTTGTACAGCTAACGGCCACCAGGGGTGCTCTAGCGGGAAGCAGGAAGGACACCTGCAGCTTATAGTCAGGTGCGGCTTATATATGTAAACATTTGTTTTTTCTTCTAAATGTAGCTGGTGCGGCTTATATTCAGGTGCGGCTTACAGTCCAGCAATTACGGTAAATGTAAATACACCAGATTTAGCAAAGATGCTACTTAACATCCGCAGTCCCCATGCACACAAAACATTAAAACTAAACAGTGGATTACATTACATTAAGAAACAAAGCAATAAATAGATAAAAACATACAAGAACATAATGTGTAGCAGTTTGTGTGATCAAATCTCTGGGACTCGTGGCAAAATGTGTGTTTTGAAGAACAGTAATCTGGTACCATGGCAGGGGTCTAGAGCAACTTTAGGCACGGTGCCAACATTGGCACAGAGAAGGGTGATCACTGGCACACTGGCAGAAGACTGAGAGAGGATTTTTATTTTGAAATTAAATGTTGTTTTAAACCTGGTCAGTTACATTAAGTCACCTCATTTGCAGCAAATTACATCCTGCACATAATTCTACATTCATTAAAATCCTGAACTTTGACATGGGGAGGGAGTCAGGGTGATAGGAGGGTTATTGATCTGACTGGGGAGGGAGTCAGGGAGATAGGAGGGTTATTGATCTGACTGGGGAGGGAGTCAGGGAGATAGGAGGGTTATTGATCTGACTGGGGAGGGAGTCAGGGAGATAGGAGGGTTATTGATCTGACTGGGGAGGGAGTCAGGGTGATAGGAGGGTTATTGATCTGACTGGGGAGGGAGTCAGGGAGATAGGAGGGTTATTGATCTGACTGGGGAGGGAGTCAGGGTGATAGGAGGGTTATTGATCTGACTGGGGAGGGAGTCAGGGAGATAGGAGGGTTATTGATCTGACTGGGGAGGGAGTCAGGGAGATAGGAGGGTTATTGATCTGACTGGGGAGGGAGTCCGGGAGATAGGAGGGTTATTGATCTGACTGGGGAGGGAGTCAGGGAGATAGGAGGGTTATTGATCTGACTGGGGAGGGAGTCAGGGAGATAGGAGGGTTATTGATCTGACTGGGGAGGGAGTCAGGGTGATAGGAGGGTTATTGATCTGACTGGGGAGGGAGTCAGGGAGATAGGAGGGTTATTGATCTGACTGGGGAGGGAGTCAGGGTGATAGGAGGGTTATTGATCTGACTGGGGAGGAAGTCAGGGAGATAGGAGGGTTATTGATCTGACTGGGGAGGGGGTCAGGGTGATAGGAGGGTTATTGATCTGACTGGGGAGGGAGTCAGGGAGATAGGAGGGTTATTGATCTGACTGGGGAGGGAGTCAGGGAGATAGGAGGGTTATTGATCTGAGTCTAATGATCCTTATAACAATGTCCTGATAATCAAAATATGTAAGAATGTTTGATGGGGTGTCATTAAAACTTATGTTGACATGACACACTGACTATCTAGACAATAAAATCATGGCAGTTCATTTCTAAAAGGTTGCTGGTTGGGGGAGAAGGGGGGGGGGGAGGATTGGATGTGGTCAGACTAGTTGTTGTCGAACAGAAAACTCGTATCTCCATATTTTAACTCTTGATGTTTTTGATCATAATAAATAAATCAATGTCCTCCTTCATCATACTAGTGTCACACAACAGTAGTCAAAACAACAACCCTCCTATAAGCTGAACTCTGAGCTTGTAGATCTGCTATTATTTTGCTACTTTGTAAATCAGACTTGTTAAAAGTATCAGTTGTGAACTTCTATGAGGTTTCCAGATGACACTGCTGTGCACAAACTAAACTTTAACTTTCTGTTCTCCTTGGATGACTTCTGCTTTCTACTGAGAGCTGTGTGTGTGTGTGTGTGTGTGTGTGTGTGTGTGTGTGTGTGTGTGTGTGTGTGTGTGTGTGTGTGTGTGGTTTCAGCGTCGCTGCTGGAAATACTGCATGTTTTGACATGTTCATTTAAGTCACGCACACTCCACCAAGCCAAGCCTCTTTAGATTTCACTTCTCTGTCTCTCTCTCTCTCTCTGTCTCTCTCTCTCTCTCTGTGTGTGTGTGTGTGTGTGTGTGTGTGTGTGTGTGTGTGTGTGTGTGTTAGTGACTGTACGTAGGCCTACATTACATCTCACTGAACATGCCTTGGTCATGTGACCAAACTGTCTATTTGTGCAAAGTAAATTTACTTCAATGTTTACATTCTTTATATTTCTGTTAAATCTCAGAGGCAAATATCATAACTTTTTACTCCTCTGTGATCATGTGAAAACTTTACTTTTAAATGGTATTAATATTGTAACATTTTGAATACAGGACGTTTATTTAAATGGTATTAATATTGTAACATTTTGAATACAGGAAGTTTATTTAAATGGTATTAATATTGTAACATTTTGAATACAGGAAGTTTATTTAAATGGTATTAATATTGTAACATTTTGAATACAGGAAGTTTATTTAAATGGTATTAATATTGTAACATTTTGAATACAGGAAGTTTATTTAAATGGTATTAATATTGTAACATTCTGAATACAGGAAGTCTATTTAAATGGTATTAATATTGTAACATTTTGAATACAGGAAGTTTATTTAAATGGTATTAATATTGTAACATTTTGAATACAGCAAGTTTATTTGCAACAGTAAAAACGTAGTCCTGATTCTTCCACTGCTGAGAGGGTCACATGATCAGAGCTTCCTGCTGGAAACCAAGGAATATCTACAAGGAACAGACAACACCCGGAAGTTGGCACGCCGGGTGGCCACTTTTGGGTGGCGGAAGTGACGAAGTGCTCATAGACGCTAATGTTAATTTTGGGTGGCCAAAGTGTCATGGCGGCGTCCCATGGAGCCTGAAATGACGAAAATGACGTTGGTGTCCGTTCCTTCTTTGATCTTCCTTGCTGGAAACTCCATAAACTTTCACTTCCTGCTTCACTCAGCAGCCAATCAGCACGTCACGTTTTATTATTTTGTTCAGCGTCACCTGTTGCTAGGGGCAGACTTTACTATTATTATTGTTGTACGTTTCAGCAGACATATAAAAACATGATAAAAATACACATTAAAACAACAAGACACTGTAAGACTGCTTTTATATTGCTTAAAGCAAAGAACCAGCCATCGTGTGTGCGCGCATGTAGATGTGTGTGAATGAGAGAGAGAAAGATACTGACCATGACATGGTCACTGTATCAGGGTCAGTATCATGTCAGAATCATGAAATACACACACAATATATTTATAGTTTAATCAAACACTGCTTAGTTAGATGATCCTAAAAAAAAAGAGTTTGTTTGAAACTGGACCAAGTCAAATAAAGAGGGGTTGTGTGTCATCTGTCACTGAGACATTCACATCACTGAACACTGCTTGGCTATGACTGACCTCTACTGGTGACAAACTGACATGACATGTGGGCTCACTAAAAGTCTTAACTGTCTGAACTTCTTTCTTTCTTTCTTTCTTTCTTTCTTTCTTTCTTTCTTTCTGATGTAGATCAGCTCTTTTTATCAAAGCTATTCTTCTGCTATTTTATTTTATTTAAATATAAAGTGAGTAAATATGTCAAGTAATATTTTTAAATGTATTTCTTTCATTACTCATAGCCTTAAAGTCAAACAGAAATTGTCTTTGATTCACAATGTTCCAATGTCCAATGCTGAAAAACACAATTAAATCGTTAATTGCAATATGTGTGATAATTAAAGGACAACTTTAGTTTTTTACAACAAGGGTTCATATTTTAGATTGTAATTAAATAATATTAAAAGAAAATAGTGATACAATTATTTAATTTGCTTCTTTCTATTGTTTTAGAGATTCTTATTTCAGTGGTTGGGGGCATGCGTACAAGTGGCTAAATACTGTTTGTCATTTTACACAGAATAAGCCCATTCCCAAGATACAACGCAGCTGCCCATTATTATTTGTTTTATTTGCTGTGTTTGATCATGAGTTGCTGACTGCTGCTGGCTGCACACAGTTTGTGTGTCATGTGCTTGTGTGTGGTTATATGCACAACGGCTGTGCTGAGTGCTGACTTAACCTCTGTGTGTTTAATGGAGAGAGATTGGACTTTTCTTATGTTTGAGGAGTTGGTTAATAGGCTATTAGTTTTTTGTAAAAGATTACAACACTTAGCAACCTGTGGTTTATGGACACTCGACAGTGCGTTTTGCTTTGTAAAGAGCCCTATGTTAAATGGCCGTGTTTACTTTTCGATTTGGAAACCCACCGGAGTTACTGGCAATGCAGGCCAATTCTGAAACCCACCCGAGTTACTGGTAATGCGGGCCGATTCGAGGGGGGGGGGGGGGGGGGGGCTCCGACAGAGCTTGAATAGAGCGGCGTTTCTGGCTCCTCCGGTGCTGCACCCAACATATGCCGGTACTTCATTAATTCAACAAAGTGTTGAATTAATGTCATTTCATAATCATATCTACCTACCTTCTGCTTGAAATCTTTCCAGGTGTCCGCTGTTGAGAAGGTAATCACTGTGCAGGCAGGCACTACTGAACAGCTGGTACCAGGTCTCTCAGCAAGCTCCATATCGACAGCCAACAGCTTTAATAAAATGAAAGTAAGTTGCACACACATACTGTTTGCCTTTGACTGTAAATATGAACTTCAGTGTATACCTCAGTGCATCTTAAATGGATATGTAATAAAAGTGCAGACAGTGTCCAGAATTGGGTGCCAAGGTTTCCTGGCGTGTTTTTAACACAGAAAACATCTGCTCTTTCTATGACATGTTTAGAGCAGAAGTGCGCACACGACTCCAACTAGTTTCAACAATACTAAACTTCTTACCGGGTGCACGGTCGGGAAAACGTAACTTTACAAAGAAGATTCTCAAAGAGAACACCAGCACTCACGGAACTGTCCTTTTAAGGCACTTTTTTATTTTATAAGGTCGGCATGGTGAGCTGCAGAGCAGCAACAAACGGACGCGTTTCGGCATTAAGCCTTCATCAGCGTTGCATGCTGGGGGCAAGGGAAGAGTCACATTTATAGTGTCCGTCGAGGAGACAACTTCCTCTGTCCATAATATAGCTAATAACTCCCAACCAACTGTTACAATAAAGTGCAAAGATAATATCATTCATAGTTGAATCCTTCTAAATCAATTATACACATGAGTCCAAAAATACTCGACGGACACTATAAATGTGACTCTTCCCTTGACCCTAGCTCTGGTCCATCGCGTCACCTCCAGTGACGCAAATGAATATACCGCGTTCTCAGCCCCTACCAGCGCTCAACTTCAGTCAAAATAAACAAAACTACTTCACTACTCACCAAACCAAAGGTAGTTTTGCGTTGTTGAAAGTCTATTCTCTGCGGTGGTGAGCACCTCAGCACCCCACCTACTCTGTAAAATACATTATTTTTGTCATGAAATAAAACGCACCCACCTCGAGCCACCCAGCGGCCACCGCAGATACAATGGTTCACAACCCGGAAATAAGCGGCGGTCGAGTTGGATGCACTTTATTTCATGCCAAAAATAGTGTATTTTGCAGATTGGGTGGGGTGCTGAGGGTCTCACCACCGTGGAGAATAGACTTTCAACAACGCAAAACTACCTTTGGTTTGGTGAGTAGTGAAGTAGTTTTGTTTATTTTGACTGAAGTTGAGCGCTGGTAGGGGCTGAGAAAACGCGGTCTATTCATTTGCCGACGGGTCTGTCAGAGCGTCACTGGAGGTGATGCGATGGACCAGAGCTACCTTGCCCCCAGCATGCAACGCTGATGAAGGCTCAACGCCGAAACATGTCCGTTTGTAGCTGCTCTGCAGCTCACCATGCCGACCGTATAAAATAAAAAAAAAGTGCCTTAAAAGGACTGTTCCGTGAGTGCTGGTGTTCTCTTTGAGAATCTTCTTTGTAAACTTTCTATGACATACACTGGCCAGGTGGACACAGGTGTATTCAGTGATAATGGAAGTGGCCGGGGGTCATCTTGTCGCTTACTGCGTGGAAATGTTTAGTTTTTTATAGATTTTTTACACCATTATAGTGTTCTCGTTTTGATCATTAGACCCAATCACTGAATATCGGTAGGCCTACGTCTCCAGCTTCAGGATATGTATGATACTGATTTACTACGAGACTGTGGCATTTCATGAGTTCAGTAGTTTACAATCTAGGCATTTAGCAGACGTTCTTAATTCAGAGCGACTGTGGTTCTCAAAACTTTTATTTTGACCATCATAACTAAACATCATAACATAACTATGGCCATGCTCTACCCTGATTGGTCGAGGACTGGCTGGCCACCTCTGAAAACCGAATCTAGCTATACTCACAACACGGGCCATGGTGGAAGTCCTTATATGGTCAGCACACATTCTAGTGAGGAGAATGAATGGAAAATGTAGAAATTATATTTTTATTTGAATGAAATACAATCACTGAATATACCTTTAACAGTTGTGTGTTGTCTGCTTCTAGGTGCTGCCTGCATGCAAGGTATTTTCTCACAGCATGACTGACTGGTTCATTGACATGGTATAACTGGTTTGACTTGATGACTTCAAGAGGTCACCTTTATGGTGAACGCACGCACGCACGCACGCACGCACGCACGCACGCACGCACACACACTTAAAAACGATGTTTGATTTATGCAATGGAACAGTCTTTCACTCTAAAGACAAGGGAAAGCATCAAGGTTTGTGTAATTGAGACAAAAAATTATTAATGGCAGCAGTTATGACTTTCACTTACAATACTAAATTCATTTTAATTCACTTGTTACTTAATCTGACTGGCGTCAGGATGGTAACCACCACCAGGGACGTGCTGGGCCCCTGATTCAGCCCGGGAAAAAGAGTTGTAGAGGCCCTCATTGTGCGCTATAGAGAGAGATCTCTCTCTACAGCGCTGCTGCTACTCAAAGATTTGTGACAAAGTGACAAGCCAGTGGGCCAATTACATGAGTTATATATTTCGTCGTTGTCAGGTGGAAACCTTGAATGTCCAAAACCGTTTGTTTTGTATTTATAATTTTTAAAATGATTTAAACTAGTGAAAACAGCAGATCTACAAGCACACAACACCTCGCACCGCGAGGCGTTGTGTGCTTGTAGATCGGCGTTTTCACTACTTTTGTGTGACGGCCTTGTATGATGAAGCAGCAAAGCAAAGCGAAAAAATTCACAAATTTGAAACAAATTTGAAAGCCCGACAGTGACGATTTACTTTGTTGGCCGCCCAGCCCCCAAAATGGAAAAGGGCCGACATTGTATTTAAATGTTTTCCCTAATGGCCAGCCTGGACCGGCCAGGAATGAACCGGCCGTTCGGGAGTTGTCCCGCTTTTCCCAATGGCCAGCACGTCCCTGACCACCACCATGCTGGTTATGGCAGGGGCTGCACTTTTTCCAGAAGAATTGGAGCAACACCTGCCCTCTGTTCCCCGGTCCTTCCTGCCAGCAAACAAGAGGTGGATGGCTGAGGTGACAGGAGAAACAAACCTCTGTCCACACTGGGAGGATCTCAACTGATGCAAATGAAAATGTGCACTCTCAGTTGAGATCCAACAAGTCATCCACCCCAGTGCCAAAACCTGCCGGGCAAGACTGAAGTCTATTGCCCTTTCTCAATCTGAAGGCAAGGCCCCAACAGTGATGGCAAAATGATTGACTTCGTTGACACCTTGGCCCAAACTGAGGAGCCAGTCAACATTGTTGAGTTGCCAGCTCAAGTTGAGGAGGTGCAAGGGCAGGTTCTCTACTACCTCTCGGGATGGGCAGTGTTTTAAAGATGGGGTGCCATGATTTTCCCCTCTATAAAACATGATTATCTACTATTATGATTATACTAGGAGGAAGAATGTTTCCAAAAAAGTGTACAATAAGAGTTAAAATTATGTTTTTATGTGGCCACACCCACCAGTTCATTGGCATGCGTGGTTGTCATGGTGGGTGGTGACCCAGCTGAAGTTAGCCACACCCACATGTGTTGGGTGAATGGTAATTAGGGGAGGGGTTCATTCTATGATGTAATAAGTATGGGTGTTTTTGGAACGGCACGTCTGACCCAGCAAGTGGCATCCTCCAGCTAAAAACCCAAATAAAAAGAGAATGCATAATTGCTCATAACAACCACACCAGGGGGTCTAATGAAGTACTGTCAACCTCCTAGACACATGAAAACCAGAAAAAGTACAAAACTATGGCACCACCTCTTTAAGTGTCTGAGAAGAAATCCAGAATGCGAGGCATGCAGTGAGTACTGCCTCTCCAGCAGTGCACTGGAGGAGCACAGCTATCATAGCATCCATCCAGAGGCATTGAGGAGCACAGCTATCATAGCATCCATCCAGAGGCATTGAGGAGCACAGCTATCATAGCATCCATCCAGAGGCATTGAGGAGCACAGCTATCATAGCATCCATCCAGAGGCATTGAGGAACACAGCTATCATAGCATCCATCCAGAGGCATTGAGGAGCACAGCTATCATAGCATCCATCCAGAGGCATTGAGGAGCACAGCTATCATAGCATCCATCCAGAGGCATTGAGGAGCACAGCTATCATAGCATCCATCCAGAGGCATTGAGGAGCACAGCTATCATAGCATCCATCCAGAGGCATTGAGGAGCACAGCTATCATAGCATCCATCCAGAGGCATTGAGGAGCACAGCTATCATAGCATCCATCCAGAGGCATTGAGGAGCACAGCTATCATAGCATCCATCCAGAGGCATTGAGGAGCACAGCTATCATAGCATCCATCCAGAGGCATTGAGGACCACAGCTATCATAGCATCCATCCAGAGGCATTGAGGACCACAGCTATCATAGCATCCATCCAGAGGCATTGAGGAGCACAGCTATCATAGCATCCATCCAGAGGCATTGAGGACCACAGCTATCATAGCATCCATCCAGAGGCATTGAGGAGCACAGCTATCATAGCATCCATCCAGAGGCATTGAGGACCACAGCTATCATAGCATCCATCCAGAGGCATTGAGGAGCACAGCTATCATAGCATCCATCCAGAGGCATTGAGGACCACAGCTATCATAGCATCCATCCAGAGGCATTGAGGAGCACAGCTATCATAGCATCCATCCAGAGGCATTGAGGACCACAGCTATCATAGCATCCATCCAGAGGCATTGAGGACCACAGCTATCATAGCATCCATCCAGAGGCATTGAGGAGCACAGCTATCATAGCATCCATCCAGAGGCATTGAGGAGCACAGCTATCATAGCATCCATCCAGAGGCATTGAGGACCACAGCTATCATAGCATCCATCCAGAGGCATTGAGGAGCACAGCTATCATAGCATCCATCCAGAGGCATTGAGGAGCACAGCTATCATAGCATCCATCCAGAGGCATTGAGGACCACAGCTATCATAGCATCCATCCAGAGGCATTGAGGAACACAGCTATCATAGCATCCATCCAGAGGCATTGAGGAGCACAGCTATCATAGCATCCATCCAGAGGCATTGAGGACCACAGCTATCATAGCATCCATCCAGAGGCATTGAGGAGCACAGCTATCATAGCATCCATCCAGAGGCATTGAGGACCACAGCTATCATAGCATCCATCCAGAGGCATTGAGGACCACAGCTATCATAGCATCCATCCAGAGGCATTGAGGAGCACAGCTATCATAGCATCCATCCAGAGGCATTGAGGACCACAGCTATCATAGCATCCATCCAGAGGCATTGAGGACCACAGCTATCATAGCATCCATCCAGAGGCATTGAGGAGCACAGCTATCATAGCATCCATCCAGAGGCATTGAGGACCACAGCTATCATAGCATCCATCCAGAGGCATTGAGGAGCACAGCTATCATAGCATCCATCCAGAGGCATTGAGGACCACAGCTATCATAGCATCCATCCAGAGGCATTGAGGAGCACAGCTATCATAGCATCCATCCAGAGGCATTGAGGAGCACAGCTATCATAGCATCCATCCAGAGGCATTGAGGACCACAGCTATCATAGCATCCATCCAGAGGCATTGAGGAGCACAGCTATCATAGCATCCATCCAGAGGCATTGAGGACCACAGCTATCATAGCATCCATCCAGAGGCATTGAGGAGCACAGCTATCATAGCATCCATCCAGAGGCATTGAGGACCACAGCTATCATAGCATCCATCCAGAGGCATTTCTCACCAGCATCAAGAGTAAGGGGAAACTGGTGCACCCCTCCCAGAAGGTCCATGACCTGCACAAGAGGCTCCATCGCCTAACGGAAGCACAGAAAGAGGAAATGTTCACAAATGAGAAGCCACTGGACCTCATCATGAGCAGGATGGACTCCACCACCACCTGGTTCCCACCATGCCACCGCATGACACGTAAGGTTATCAAGAGACTAGCCACTCTCAGGCCGGACTCACACATGTGCGTGAAACATCTTCTCCGTATCGTCTGAGAATTGTATTTGTTTATTTGTTTATTTAAACAAATGAGGGTGAGGGTGGGAGGGAGTCCAATGCATGGTCAATGGAGGTTGTTTGGTTTTTTGTCGTTGCCGTGTCTCTTGACCAAAAGACAGCCTTCGGTTGAGCAAGAGACACGTCAAAGACAAAAAACCTTCCATTGACAATGCATTGGACTACCCCTCCCCCCCCCCATTCCCCCTCATTCTCAGACGATACGGAGAAGATGTTTTACGCATATGTGTGAGTCCGGCCTCCAACTTCACATGCTCTTAAAGCAAAACGTGGCAGAGGCTGTTGATGTCCGTCAATATGACAGCAGGTCTGCTCTCAGAGCAACCCCAATCCAGTAATCTAGTTTCCCTTATGACAGTAGGAATTTGATTTTGGATTTTTGTTATTTAATTACATAAATATTTGTCATTTTTCTTAAAAAGTATCTTTGAAAAGTCCCTTTTCAAAGATACTTTAATGTCTTCTGAAGAAAAATAAATGAATCAAGAACATTTCCATGTTTTGTGTACTTTTTCCTTTTAACTGCTGAACATTGAGGGTTATTGGATATAATAGTGTTGTGTGACTTGGGTCTATTTCAAATGTTGTTGTGCATTTAAATTGTTTGGTGTGTTGGTAAAATAAATTGTTGGGTTCATGGTAATCACGTGTAATCCACGTGGAGGGTTTTTGATTGAAGAATTTATTAGAAGTTTGCAATAGGAAAAAGTACAGTTTCATAACAGCACAAACCACTGGTACAAGGTCAACTAAAATGAGATCCTAGTAAGCTTTATGGCTTATTTACACAGGAACCACTTTATGTAAAGATACATAAAGTAAAGTGTTGGTAGCCTATACACTTTAAGTGTATTATTTAATGGTCAGATGAAATGCTGGCTGGCACCGCAAAAAAAGTAAAGTGCAATCAGGGGTTTCAACGTTTCCACTACACACTTTATAAAATGGTGTTGCACATTTAACTTTTTCATAGATGTCATAGACTGCCTCATAGTGACATGATTGACAATGATGACAATTTTATGCTGACATGATTCTGACATTATATTGGCTAGCTTAGGTTTTTATACATGTCCACAGCCTACTTGTCTTGTAAGGAATTTTAAAATATAAAAAAGGGGGCACAAACAAACCTTATAGCTACAGTAGTTATGTTGTTATTTTGTTCAAAACAAGCAAGTGTTTAACGTTTTCAATGGGCTATAGTACATTTACTGTAATTGCAAGGCAACAAACTTGCCTACTGTAATTCCTTTCTAGGTTCTCACTTTGTAATAACACTGCCCTGTTAAATCATTGCTTTTAGCTGTGTTCATCTTACACATCACCAAGGTATGGGGCTCTTAAGTCTGACATCATTTTGTAGGCAGAGGAGAACTTTTGGGGCCAAAAGGCCCCAGCACACATGAATCTTTTTTTTTACTATTTTTACTATTTACTAATTTGTCTTCTCTTTCTTGTTGACAGGAAAGTGGTAGCATTATACTTTAGTCGTTATTTGTGTCTCGGATCTGTTGAAATAGCGAGGGACACTTATTGACAATAAATCTGCTTGGAGGTCTGACTACAAAATTATGTCACGGCTTAAAAGCCCCATTGTTTACCAAAGCTCTGGGCCATAGCGTTAGTGAAGTTCTCCACTAACGCTATGACCCAGAGCTACGTTTACCAAAGCTCTGGGCCATAGCGTTAGTGAAGTTCTCCACTAACGCTATGACCAGAGCTAAGTTTACCAAAGCTCTGGGTCATAGCGTTAGTGAAGTTCTCCACTAACGCTATGACCAGAGCTAAGTTTACCAAAGCTCTGGGCCATAGCGTTAGTGAAGTTCTCCACTAACGCTATGACCAGAGCTAAGTTTACCAAAGCTCTGGGTCATAGCGTTAGTGAAGTTCTCCACTAACGCTATGACCAGAGCTAAGTTTACCAAAGCTCTGGGTCATAGCGTTAGTGAAGTTCTCCACTAACGCTATGACCAGAGCTAAGTTTACCAAAGCTCTGGGCCATAGCGTTAGTGAAGTTCTCCACTAACGCTATGACCCAGAGCTAAGTTTACCAAAGCTCTGGGTCATAGCGTTAGTGAAGTTCTCCACTAACGCTATGACCAGAGCTAAGTTTACCACAGCTCTGGGTCATAGCGTTAGTGAAGTTCTCCACTAACGCTATGGACCAGAGCTAAGTTTACCACAGCTCTGGGTCATAGCGTTAGTGAAGTTCTCCACTAACGCTATGACCAGAGCTAAGTTTACCACAGCTCTGGGTCATAGCGTTAGTGAAGTTCTCCACTAACGCTATGACCAGAGCTAAGTTTACCACAGCTCTGGGTCATAGCGTTAGTGAAGTTCTCCACTAACGCTATGACCAGAGCTAAGTTTACCACAGCTCTGGGTCATAGCGTTAGTGAAGTTCTCCACTAACGCTATGACCAGAGCTAAGTTTACCAAAGCTCTGGGTCATAGCGTTAGTGAAGTTCTCCACTAACGCTATGACCAGAGCTAAGTTTACCAAAGCTCTGGGCCATAGCGTTAGTGAAGTTCTCCACTAACGCTATGGCCCAGAGCTAAGTTTACCAAAGCTCTGGGTCATAGCGTTAGTGAAGTTCTCCACTAACGCTATGACCCAGAGCTAAGTTTACCACAGCTCTGGGTCATAGCGTTAGTGAAGTTCTCCACTAACGCTATGACCAGAGCTAAGTTTACCAAAGCTCTGGGCCATAGCGTTAGTGAAGTTCTCCACTAACGCTATGACCCAGAGCTAAGTTTACCAAAGCTCTGGGCCATAGCGTTAGTGAAGTTCTCCACTAACGCTATGACCCAGAGCTAAGTTTACCAAAGCTCTGGGCCATAGCGTTAGTGAAGTTCTCCACTAACGCTATGACCAGAGCTAAGTTTACCAAAGCTCTGGGCCATAGCGTTAGTGAAGTTCTCCACTAACGCTATGACCCAGAGCTAAGTTTACCAAAGCTCTGGGCCATAGCGTTAGTGAAGTTCTCCACTAACGCTATGACCCAGAGCTAAGTTTACCAAAGCTCTGGGTCATAGCGTTAGTGAAGTTCTCCACTAACGCTATGACCCAGAGCTAAGTTTACCAAAGCTCTGGGCCATAGCGTTAGTGAAGTTCTCCACTAACGCTATGACCAGAGCTAAGTTTACCACAGCTCAACAGAATAATATAAACTTAAAGTAAACTGTTAACTCTGACAATTACCCATTACTCAAACGTATAGACCACACAAAGCAATAGATGCTTGGAAAATGTTCAACTTTAAATACTTACCTCTTAGATTAGTATGCTTGCTCCTGCGGTCTGCACAGACTGGGAGCTATAGACCAAATTCACACCACGGCCATCTTGGATCACATGACTTCCTGGGATAGCAGCCTGCATTACAAACCATTGTGAACAATGGAGCGATGGTCCCAAAAAATGAGTTCTATTCAACCATTTTCTTTTGACCAAATTGACAAATGGGCAGATGACAACATCAACATCCCCAAAAGGATTAAATAGATGGGTACATTCACAATATTCATGGTAGTTAGGTTGCAGTGTTATTCTGTACAATGACTTGCTATCTGTGCAGTGTTTGCTCCACTATCATATTAACTATTTGTTAGATTGTTTCTGTTTAATATGCAAAAATCACGATACAGTAATATTAACTATATGATGGCAGAGCAAGCACTAGTCTGCATACTGTAGTAAGGCCTTTGTACAGAGTAACAGTGCAACCTAACTACCATGAATATTGTGGATGTACCCTTCTATTTAATCATTTTGGGGATGTTGATGTTGTCATCTGCCCATTGTCAATTTGGTCAAAAGAAATTGGTTGAACAGAACTCATATTTTGGGGCCATCGCTCCATTGTTCACAATGGTTTGTAGGCTAATGCAGGCTGCTATCCCAGGAAGTCATGTGATCCAAGATGGCCACGGTGTGAATATGGTCTATTCTTCAACGCTGTTTGTTTACAAGACAGTCTTGTGTCTTAACCAGGCTTTCCACAGGTTCTGCAGAAAGCCTGACACGTCTCACGATGACAGCCGAGCTGAGGCAGCCAGAAACGCACTCTGTGCTCATTGGATGCCCCAATAAAATGATACAGTGTGCATGTCAAGAAACAAAGGGTAACAAAAAAAAGTTTTTTATGTCGTTTTATATATCTTTTATATTCCTGAACCGATTGTCTGACAAAGGTAGCAATCAAGAATAAAAAAAAGTGTTCATGTACATTTCCACCCACTGGCACCCAGATCTCATCCAAAGCAATGCAGTTCAAACAACTTCCGGTCCCAGTTTTGGCTCCCATGAGCGTCAATGGCGCCTGCCCGGCCATTTTGGCGACCATACCTTGTTAATAATATATCTTGTCTGATTGGAGGAACCAGGCTTTTATACTTATATACGCTTGGGTTTGTCACCAGCAGAGGTCAGTCATAGACAAGCAGTGTTCAGTGATGTCTCAGTGACAGATCACACTTCTTTGACTTTGGTCCGATTTCATACAAACTCTTTTATTTTTAGGATAATCTAACCAAGCAGTGTTTGATTAAACCAGAGGTCTTCAACAGGGGGTCCGGGACCCCTAGGGGAGTGTCGTAGATTAGAGGTTATCATGATTGATTATGTGTGACGTTATAGAGTAGATCATGTGTTCATTGATTATATGAATATCTAGGTCTGTATGATGATACTAATACTTGATAGTTAGGAGTAGAGAGGTCTTCAGTAGGCCTCAGTAACTATTGTTTTGGTAACGCCTATCTTGTTATGGTACAGCTCGTTCCAGAGGCCTTGAAGCCACACAGTATAATTCTAGTGTCTGACCATTCTTCTTGGCAGAACTCTTTTACCACTGCACAGAGTGTTAACTGTACTTCTGTCCATGATATCATGTTACATAAACGTGACCACCTCATGATTATCGATTGATCTGAATTCCACCACAGGGGGGTCCTCAGAGTTACTACATGGGGTCCTCCAAATCTTTGTGTGATAGAAACCCTTTTCCTCCTTTTTTATATTAACCACTTGCCAAAAATAGCAGATCTACAAGCTCACAACGCCTCGCTGCGAGGCGTTGTGAGCTTGTAGATCAGCTATTTCCGGCAAAGAGGTTTAGTCTAGAGGGGGAAAAGAGCAGACTAAGTACAGATCGTGAAAAGTGAAATGTATTAAGTATGGACGGTTCAAGTGGTTAAATATCTGAAAACACAAACTGACATGAATCCAAAATACACTGATGATTGTGCTGTCAAACAATGAAACTATATGGAATCTATGAAAAAGGTTGTGGGGGTCCCGGGCTCCGGCTTCATCTCTCTCTCAACTAAGGGGTCCTTGGCCTGGAAACGCTGAAGACCCCTGGATTAAACTATAAATATATTGTGTATGTATTTAATGATACTGACCATGGTCAGTATTATGGTCAGTATCTTTCTCTCTCACTCAAACACACACACACACACACACACACACACACACACACACACACACACACACACACACACACACACACACACACACACACACACACACCTAGCAGTCTCACAGTGTGTTGTTGTTAATGAATGTGTATCTTTATCATGTTTTTACTGTATATGTCTGCTGAAATGTACAATAATAAGTAAAGTCTGCCGCTAGCAACTGGTGACGCTGAACAAAATGATAAAACGTGACGTCCTGATTGGCTGCTGAATGAAGCAGGAAGTGAAAGTTTATGGAGTTTCCAGCAGGAAGCACTGATATGTGACCCTCTCAGCAGTGGAAGAATCAGGACTACGTTTTTACCAAGAAGGCTCAAAGAAGGAGAAGACACCCACCCGGAAGTTGGCACACTACGGTCCATGCGCCATGACACTTTTGGGTGGCGGAAGTGGCACCACTAATGTTATTCACCGAACCTCCGGTGCCACTTCCGCCACCCAAAGTGTCATGGCAGATGGCCATGGAGCCTAAAATGACGTCGGTGTCCATTCCTTGTTTGATCTTCCTTGGTTTTTACTGTTGCAAATAAACTTCCTGTATTCAAAATGTTACAATATTAATACCATTTAAATAAACATCCTGTATTCAAAATGTTACAATATTAATACCATTTAAATAAACTTCCTGTATTCAAAATGTTACAATATTAATACCATTTAAATAAACTTCCTGTATTCAAAATGTTACAATATTAATACCATTTAAATAAACTTCCTGTATTCAAAATGTTACAATATTAATACCATTTAAATAAACTTCCTGTATTCAAAATGTTACAATATTAATACCATTTAAAAAGTAAAGTTTTCACATGATCACAGAGGAGTAAAAAGTTATGATATTTGCCTCTGAGATTTAACAGAAATATAAAGAATGTAAACATTTGCACAACAGCTTGATCACATGACCAAGGCATGTTCAGTGAGATGTAATGAGCGTACACTTACTAACACACACACACACACACACACACACACACACACACACACACACACACACACACACACACACACACAGAGAGAGAGAGAGAGAGAGACAGAGAGAGAGAGAGAGAGAGAAGTGAAATCTAAAGAGGCTTGGCTTGGTATTGCGTGACTTAAATGAACATGTCAAAACATGCAGTATTTCCAGCAGCGACGCTGAAACCACACACACACACACACACACACACACACACACACACACACACACACACACACACACACACACACACACACACACACACACACACACAGCTCTCAGTAGAAAGCAGAAGTCATCCAAGGAGAACAGAAAGTTAAAGTTTAGTTTCTGCACAGCAGTGTCGTCTGGAAACCTCATAGAAGTTCACAACTGATACTTTTAACAAGACTAATTTACAAAGTAGCAACAAATATCAGATCTACAAGCTCAGAGTTCAGCTTGTAGGAGGGTTGTTGTTTTGACTACTGTTGTGTGACACTAGAATGATGAATGAAGACATTGATTTATTTATTATGATCAAAAACACCAAGAGTTAAAATATGGAGATATGAGTTTTCTGTTCGACAAAAACTAGGGGGGGGGGGGGGGGGGGAGATTCTCACTCCTTCTCACTCCAACCTTTTAGAAATGTAGTGCTATGATTTTATGTTGTTAACATACATTTTAATGACACCTCATCAAACTTTCAGACATATTTTGGTTGTCAGGACATTGTTATAATGATCATTAGACTCAGATCAATAACCCTCCTATCTCCCTGACTCCCTCCCCAGTCAGATCAATAACCCTCCTATCTCCCTGACTCCCTCCCCAGTCAGATCAATAACCCTCCTATCTCCCTGACTCCCTCCCCATGTCAAAGTTCAGGATTTTAATGAATGTAGAATGATGTGCAGGATGTCATTTGCTGCAAATTATGGTGACTTAATGTAACTGACCAGGTTTAAAACAATATTTGATTTCAAAATACAAATCCTCTCTCACGTCTGCCAGTGTGCCAGTGATCACCCTCCTCTGTGCCAATGTTGGCACCGTGCCTAAGATTGCCTACTGCTGCCATGGTGTCATGTTACTATTTCCACCATTTTGTGTTTTCTTCAAAACACACATTTTGCCACGAGTCCCAGAGATGTGTTCACAAACAGTTACACATTATGTTCTTGTAAGTGTATTTGTATGTATTTATTGCTTTGTTTCTTAATGTAATGTATTCCACTCTCTGCCTGTTTTGTTTTAATGTTTTGTGTGGGGACTGTGGATGTAAAGTAGCATCTTTGCTAAATCAGGTGTATTTATATGTGATGTCCATTAATATGCAGTGTCATGTCTGAATAAACAAATAAATAAAATAAAGTATTATGTGTGGTGTCATGTGATCAAGGATGTTTAAGTCAGGTTTTTCAGATCACATCAAAGTGGGCTCAGATCAAAGTCTGTGGGTCCTGGATAGGCAGCCCGGCCTGGTGGAGGAGACCCACAGTTCTCTAGTTACCACTGAGAGGACACAGTCTGACTGCTGGCTCAGGGGAGAAATGGAACTCTGACCTTTAGTGTCAAACCAAAAACAGGATGGTGTCAAAGGTCATGGTGCCCAGAGACAGGGATCTCCATATATGTGTCCCAGCGCAGCTGACGGCTAGTCATTGCATTTTATCCTCATTTTCATTTTTTCCTCATTTTCATTTCATTTGAAAGCTGGGGATCATAGCTACAAAATGATATATTGGTCGTGGGGATTGACCCAACAGTTTTGAAGATATGGCTTATAGAATGATGAAATACTACTTTTGAGATATTCAAGTTCTAAATAAATGTCTAACCTGCAAATGACCTGACGATCTCTCACATTAATTAAAAAAAAAGTCTTATTGACATGCAGAGTTAAGCTCTGGCGTTTAAGTGAAATGTAGCCTAGATATTTTGAGATGCATTTGTGGCTTTTTTCATTTAAAAAAAATAAAAAGTCAGATTAGCAGTAGTGAAAAACCCTGCCTTCCGAAATGACTGCCCCTCAGTCACGCTGCATCACATGGAGATAAAAGGGATTGTATGTATGATGTCAGAAGTCATAGACGTCACAGGACTTTCACATAATGAATAACTGAGTCAGCATGTTTGGGGTCTCACAGCAATATCTCCATACAGTACTTGGATCTCCATATATGGGTACCATGGGTCTCCATATATGGGTAACTGGTCCGATATACATCACTGGCCAGATGGCCAAGACATGGCGCGACCTCGCCCTGTAGGGCAAGGTCGCTTGTCGCCCTTAAGCTTACTGGTATTAACATACTCTACCATACAGATTGTATAAGTTATATTGTATTAACATACTCTACCATACAGATTGTATAAGTTATATTGTATTAACATACTCTACCATACAGATTGTATAAGTTATATTGTATTAACATACTCTACCATACAGATTGTATAAGTTATATTGTATTAACATACTCTACCATACAGATTGTATAAGTTATATTGTATTAACATACTCTACCATACATATTGTATAAGTTATATTGTATTAACATACTCTACCATACAGATTGTATAAATTTTATTGTATTAACATACTCTACCATACAGATTGTATAAGTTATATTGTATTAACATACTCTACCATACAGATTGTATAAGTTATATTGTATTAACATACTCTACCATACAGATTGTATAAGTTATATTGTATTAACATACTCTACCATACAGATTGTATAAGTTATATTAAGTATATATTCACTAAGTTACATAAAACCAACTTTAACGTTGCTTTTCCTTGAAAACTCCTGAGTGTGGTCTTCTGGAGACAGATGATGTAAGGCCGTATCTTTAATCTGATTGGCTGGTTCTTCTAAAGAACACGCCCTCCTCCCTCCTTCTCCTGTCAGACTGCAGAACGCCAGTCCAGGAACAACAGCTGATTATTATTATTATTCATCTCTTCTGTTAAAAACTTACATTCTATTTACATTAAATTCAGTCCAGTTCAGATCAGATCAGATCAGATCAGTGATGATGAAGATTCCAGCCACCCTCCTCATCCTCTCCTCTGTACTTGGTGTCAGAGCCATGCCAGGATGTAAGTATAAATATATTTGTTTTATATAAAATATATTTATATTTATATTTGTATTTACTGTTATAATCCCACGCTGTAAGTGTAATCAAAATAATGTCTACTGTATGTCGGGTGGAAACCTCATATTCAAACCTCATGTGGGTTTCCCAAAGTGATTTTAGCCCATCGTAGCTCACACATGGTCATAGAGACCAAGCCCCGATCGTCATGTTCCTGTGTTTACATGGGTTCGGGCAGAGCAACTTATTTAGCCCCCTACAACTACACCATCATTCAGATTTCACAAACAAAGTGCTTAATAAAGTCTCACTCCTGTCTAAATACGGTACATTCTATAATTACCCATATCCTCTGTGTTCTTTAATAAGAAGCCTTTTTATCCGATCACTGTCTGTTTATCTCAGTGGGGTTGGTGCGCATGGGGAACGCCAGGAAATACATGGGAAAACAGAACGCGATCGGATAAAAAGGCTTCTTATTAAAGAACACTGAGGATGCGGGTAATTATAGAAAGCCGTATCGGGAGTGAGACTTTATTAAGCACTTTGTTTGTAAAATCTGAATTTTGGTGCAGTTGTAGGGGGCTAGATAAGTCGCTCTGTCTGAACCCATGTAAACACAGGAACATGACGATCGGGGCTTGGTCTCTACGACCATGCGTGAGCTACGATGGGCTAAAATCGCTTTGGGAAACCCGGCCATTATCAGTGGTGTAAAGTAACTATAAAGTACGAGTTGAGGAATTTGTACTTTACTTGAGTATTTCAATACTTTTACTTCTACTCCACTACATCTCAGAGGCAAATGTTGTACTTTTACTCCACTACATTTATTTGAGCACTTTAGTTACTACTAACTTTGTAGATTTTGATTATTATTATTACAAAACATACACTAACCACTTCAGCCCTATATACATTTTGTCCATTTGAACATAGCGGATCTACAAGCTCACAATGATTGTGAGCTTATAGAGCTGCTATTTTTAAAAGATGTCTTTACACTTGACATAATGAGCACTTTCTACTTTTGTACTTTAAAGGAGTACTTCACTCCTAAAATAACTTTTTTTTCTATTGATTACTCATGCCATGGAGACTTGAGTTCAATAATATATTTTTTTATTTGTCGTATTCCTAGGACAAAAATTGGATTATAGTAAATTTACCCCTATTGATTCCAGATGGGGACCCGGATGCATTTGGATCCCCATCTGGAATTAATAGGGGTAACATTATTGTAATCAAAATATTGTCTTAGGTATGCGACAAAAAACTAAAAGTATTATTGAACTCAAGTCTCCATGGTGTGAGTAATCAATAGAAAAAAAGTCATTTTGGGGGTGAACTACTCCTTCAAGTACAGTTTTGATACCAATACTTTTGTACTTTTACTCAAGTACATTTTGAATTCCAGACTTTTACTTGTAACAAAGTACTTCTACATTGTAGTATTGATACTTTTACTTAAGTAAAACATTTGAGTACTTTTTCCACCAGTGATCATTATGTCCAAAACCGTTTATTCTGCAGGATTCAAATTATTTTTATAGCAGATCTACAAGCTCAACACGTGTCACATCTCGACACGTTTGTTGCTATTTGAAAAAAAAAGGAAACAAAGTTATAATATGGAGATAAGAGGTTTCTGCCCGACAGCAACAATATGCTTTTATAGTCGTATTATAAAATATATATTTATTATGTAGGCTACTGTGATTTAACATTTATTACATCAAATTATATTTATACATGTAATAATCAATAAATGGACATCATTACAGCCATAGGATTCAGTGTGGTTAAAATGTTTCACAGAAACCTTTGATTCATGATTATTCAACCTTATAACGACCCAGGATAGTTTAACATTATGATGTGATAATGTATCATTGTCGCCTTGAAGACCTTTTTGTTTTATTTAATATAATGTGTTTTCTCTCCAGTCTTCCATGAGGATATTAGTGTATCTGGCTGTTCATATCCAGATAAAAACACTGATGCAGAGAAGATGTATGGAGTGGATGGAGAAGTGTTGATGTACGCTGACTTCAACAAAGGGAAGAGGGTGTTTCCTCAGCCTGGCTTCATTGATCCAATCACCTACCAGGGAGATTTTAATGATGAGTTGGCTCAGCAGGAGACCTGCAAAGCTGACCTGAAGACTTGTCTCTCTGTCTACAAGAACCCACCAGTGAAACTAGGTACAGAAATACAGACTGTGAATATGAACACAACAATTATTATTATTATCTAACACAACTGTTGAGCATACACTATTTGACATAAATGAAAATGTTTATAAATTATATTAAACATTTATGTTTTTATGTTGAAATGTTATAAGGTTTGGTAGCACTTTATAATGAAGTACCTCAATAAAGGCTAATTAACAGCTAATAAGGCATATTAACAATTAATTAACTCTTATTCAAACATTATTAAACCGTAATTAACGAGTTAATTATAATGAATTAACAACTAATTAAACACTTATAAGATACTTATTAACCTTAATATGTGCTTATACATCTTAATAAGGCAATAATAAGGGGGGTAGTGTATTTATGAGATACTTAATCGTTATGTGCTTATAAGTTCTTAATTAATAGTTATAAATGTATTATAATACTATTTAGATTTATAAATGGTTAATAAGACTTAATTAATAATTATTAGTCCCCTTATGGGAAACTTAATATCCGTTGAGTCCTAATTGTGCATTTAGAAACCCTTTACTATGCACTTATTATGAGATCAATTAACACTAACAAATCCTTAATAAAATCTTTATTATAACAGTATAAACAACAACAAGTCATTAATTAAGCCTTTATTAACACTTTATTAGGCAATTTAAAGCCACCTATTCTAAAGTGGGAACACATCGGGTACACCCGCCACTCTGACATGTCTCCTTTCCGACATGTCAGAGTGGCGGCCTGGCGGGTGTACCCATAGGAATCAGAATTACTCTTTATATGGGCATAAAAAGTATGTCATGTGACATCACTTCCTGTACAGACAGTCAGACAGACAGCCATTGACTCCGGCCTAACAATGGCTACTGTCTATGACGGTAGTCCCATATGACATGATGGACTGGACTATCTCCATATATAGTGTTCTCCACATCTCCATGTTTAGGCCAAACAGATTCGCTCCGATCATTTCTCCATGTATAGGTCCAAATGCCCAATGTTGAGCTTGACAACGAAACGTTCTTAAAACAGCCGCCCCCATATTTACTTTAGAAAATATGTTAAATTCTAAGAACGTTTCGAGTACCGGTTTGATACAAGAGCGAATAAGCGCTACACTTCTGGAATCCTGTGGGTCGACTTAAAGTTGGATCCAGGCCTAATAACTTTATCTGGCCGCCCCGTTGCCACCTCCTTGTTACATTTTCTTTTCTCCAGGTGGATGGACATTCTTTCATGGACATCCTTTCATAGGTGATCTAAGTCCAGCCGCCCGTATCAGATCGGAGGAGGATACCGCACATTGTACCTCATCCACCCTTTCTTCTCTCTCCTTTTGGTATCTTTATCCTCCTCCTCCTTTTTTTCTTTTTCATTCTTCTCTTTTTTTGTCTTTCTTAGTCTTGTGTATCCTTCTCTTTTTTTGTCTTTCTTAGTCTTGTGTACTTCCTGTACAGTCGGACGGACAGAAGGTCAGACAAGCGACAAGGTTTTTCAGGGTAAATGCGACCTTCGGTCGCAACAATGAATGTACAATGAATGAATGTATGAATGAACAACGGTATATTGTTCGGCTGTGGATTATTGGTCTTACTCTGTTCCGTGGTGGGCTGACCCTGGGTCAGCTGCATAGTAACTATTATAATATGTCTCTGTATATTTGTGTCTACAGAGGAACCTCAACTCTCCATCTACCACAGAGACCATGTTGAGCTGGGAGTGGTCAACACCCTCATCTGTCATGTGATTGGCTTCTACCCTGCTCCAGTGAGCATCAGCTGGACCAGGAACACCCTCAACCTGACCAATGACATCACAGCCAGCATCCCCCTCTTCAACAGAAGAGACGTGTCCTTCAGCCAGTTCTCCAGCCTGAAGTTCACTCCAGAGCAGGGAGACATCTACAGCTGTACGGTCAACCACCAATCACTGAGCAGCCCTGAGACCGTGATGTGGGGTAAGACTGTCCTGTCATGATAAATTATTTTCACAAACAGCACACGCGTGTGCAAATTCTCTGGTGTATAGCCTGGTCGTGATGTCATCACAATTGTGACTCCCTCACTTCACCACTAAGATACCCTACCTGACAAAATACTTCCAAAACGTCAAAGATATCCACAATTACAACCAGAGGCAGCTCCACAGATCATGTTCAACCCAGATTCGGCTCAAATAAAGGGTCAAATTTGTACTCCTGCAAAACCACTAAAATGTGGAATGCCCTAACAAAGGCCTTAAAGGAGTGTACATCCATCTTTAAAACCACTCTGAAAAAACACTTACAGGCGTCTGGCACTCGAAACTGGCAACAATAAATCTAACCTTCCCCTCCTCCTGATCCTTTTTAAACAACTGTTTTTCTGATATCTACTCATACTGTGTTCTATATGTCTGTCATCAATGTTCCAGCGGAGAAGGATCTCTGAGTCTCCTTTCAGTTAACCGTATCTGTGAACTGTAAGCTGTAATTTGTCTTGGGCTTTCACCCCTGCTGCAGCCACACATAAAACATCAACAACAAAAAACATAATAGAAATATATACAGGGGGGACACAACATTACACAGTGCACAAATAGTAGTTAATCTAATCTCACAATCAATGCCGTTTCAGAACCTCGTCTAACATTCTAGTTGACGCCGGTACAAATTATTTTTTAAACCTAATATAATTCCATTTAGTTTCACTATATCTTCTGCCAGAGGGCAGAATTACAAATTCTCCATGTAAAACATGGGTAACATCACTAAATATTGTTTGAGCCTGTCTTAGTGCAGCCTGCTCATAAATAGACTGCAAAGAGGGGACACTGGATGAAAAGAGAGATTATCTGACATATACTGGTAGAGTATATGACCCATTTTGTACCAGTATACTGGGCATATACCCACATTATTGGAAGTTTTCAGTTCAAGAGATTTTCAGGCATATTCCCCTGATATTCTGCCCCCAGCTAGACAAAGGCACAGCAGGGTGTGCCTTTGTGTGCCTTTGTCTAGCTGGGGACAGAATATCACCTATTATTTGCAGTTTACAGGGGAATATGCCTGAAAATCTCTTGAACTGAAAACGTCCAATTATGTGGGTATATGCCCAGTATACTGGTACAAAATTGGTCATATACTCTACCAGTATATGTCAGATAATCTCTCTTTTCACCCAGTGGGAGTTGTCTTAAGGTGCCTCCACACCGAAAATACTACAGGAGACTCTTTCTAACTGTTCAGACTGCAAAGAACTGCAAAAAACTAAGCACATTTTATTCCAGCCAACTGTACGCTGACTGTAGTTACTGTACGCAGTTTTGTGCATGCGCACTGTGTTGCCAGGTGTGTTTGTTATAGGCGACTTTGATCCTGTTTTCCTATAATGTTGCTAGTTGTGGGTTACTTTTGTTTGGGCTTGTTTATGATGATGTGTAGTTGCCTATTTGGCTTTGCTTTCAACATTCTTTTATGTTGAGATTGTGAATATGCTATTTAGTTAAAATGTGCGATGGGAAAATGTGTCTGGCTTATTTAGACTTGGTTTTACAGCAGTAGCAAACTAAAGGTCCACTCTACAACTCCCTCAATTCCTACCGACGGCCAGGGGCGACTCAACAAAACTGGGAAAGTCCAGTCTTCCAGTTTTCCGTCGATATCGTTCCCGACCCGCTGCCGAGTCATGAATAATAACAATAATATAAAACTTAATTTGTATAGCACCTTTCATGGTATGAAATGCAGCTCAAAGCGCTTTACAGAGCAACACAAGTAGGGGGCGTCCGGTGGCCTACTGGTCAAGGCGCATACCACATAGGCACCGCCACATAGGCATGGTTGCCGTGGCGTCGCCGGTTCGATTCCCAATCCGGAGGACCTTTACCGCATGTCATTCCCCATCTCTCTCTATACTATCAATAAAGGCATAAAAAATAAGACAAAAAATTTAACCACAAGTGCTTAACACTTATGTTGCAATGATTTTTTCTCTTCAATGTCCCGCGATGCCATTGTCTCAATAGACCTCCATGTAATTTATAGTGCACGGATCGTGCTCGCCCATGCCTAGATGATGCACCACGTGTGTGTACACTGTTCACAGCTTTCAAACAAAAAAATCCGCTTGGAAATCCATTCAGGCATTCATGATTTAGCAGCCATTATGTTTTCTTCAGATGTAAACAAACATGGCTGCCATGTTTGAAAGAATGGGTTGGTATGGGGGTTAAACATGCAATTTCGCGATCACGATCATGCCTAATACATTTCTGGAAGTCAAAAAAAAAAATCTTCAAAAACGGCCCAAACTCAGGAAACTCGGGGTTGGCACAGGGGTGGTACCAATACAAACTCGGGAAACTCGGGGTTGGCACCACAGAAAAAAAATACACATGATTACAATAAAGCAGAAAAAATAAAAAGTTAACATAAAACATTGAAGAAAATGTAAAACATCAGTAAGGACACAACCATGAAAGAAAAAGATTTTCAGAACAGTGCGGACATCAATAGCAGCTCAGGGATTTAAAATTCAGCTAAAAGCAAGAGTAAAGAAATAGGTGTTGTGCTGTGCTTTAAAGCTATCCACAGAGGCTGCCTGACTCTTAGGTGTAGTGGGAGTTTATTCCAAGCTGTCGGTCCGTAGAAGCAGAAAGCTGCTGCTCCATATTTTTTATGTGTCATTGTAGGCACATTGAGTAGGTCTGCACTAGAAGACATAATACCACCTGATAATAAGGGGATGGACATTAACTCTCCCAACGCTTTGA
Organism: Nannobrachium achirus; assembly: GCF_963921795.1. Classification (NCBI taxonomy): domain Eukaryota; kingdom Metazoa; phylum Chordata; class Actinopteri; order Myctophiformes; family Myctophidae; genus Nannobrachium; species Nannobrachium achirus. The sequence continues at coordinate 75,138,628 of NC_137812.1, read as the reverse complement.
ACGTTCACGTTCGCCCGATTTCGCAAGACCTCTCCGCCAATACGGCGCTCGTTCGGTTCGTTCGTCTGATGACTGTAAGCTGATGAGGGGTCGCGCGGCCGTTTACTGTAAACACATTTTCCGCGGTGATGGTGTAAAAAATCCATTATGCGTTAGATCAACGGAGAACAATTCACTTCCTTGTTGATTTCCTCTGGCTGTAAGGCTCTGTGGCCAGTGACTGGTCTTCTTCTTCTTCAACACATAACAGGCAAATTCACATTCATTCTCGCATGGTCTGCTGCCTGGCAGACCAAAGTGCACTATTGCACAACCAAAAAAATAAATAAAAATAAAATAAATGTCTGTCTGTCTATCTACTATAACGTCGCAAAGGTAAGCCGCTTTTTGATGGCACCAGACCCAATAAATAAATAAATAATCTGGCAGTAGGAGAGTTAAGGTCCCTCAACCTCTTAATTAAGAGATGTGGCTGTGTTTTATTAAATGCTGAACTGAAATCTATGAGAAGGCGTGCGTAAACTTTGTTCTTTTTCTTATTGTCCAAGTGTTTCAAAGGAAAATAATCCAAGGCCAAAACTGCATCCTCTTTACCCCTGTTAAACTGAAAAGTATCTAATGAACAACCAACCGCTGCCTTCAGTAAACTGATAATGATTTTTTCAAAACACTTCATAATCACTGAAGTCAAAGCGACTGGGCGGTAGTCATTATTCTCCTTACAGCATGGCTTTTGGGGAACAGGGATTATAATGGAGTCTTTCCAGGTGGATGGAACAGTCCAGTGATTTTTGGTAGATGGGACATCAAGCCTCTGCCAGTTCCTGGCTGCATGAATGCAGCAACCGGCCACATATCCCATCTGGACCAGAGGCCTTCCGGGGACATGTGTGCAAACATCCTCTGAACTTCATGTTGATCCACAGTGATTCCCAGATCACTGTGTTTGGGTACAGACTCTAGTAGCCTACAGCATTTTGTACCTGCAAGAAGTCAGCTGTTTCGATTTTCGAACCTTGCATAAAAGTTCTTTAGTTCATTGGCCTTTTCCTTTTCATTTCATAGTAGTTTCCTATGCAAACTTCTAATAAATACTTTGTGCATATGTGTGTGTGTGTGTGTGTGTGTGTGTGTGTGTGTGTGTGTGTGTGTGTGTGTGTGTGTGTGTGTGTGTGTGTGTGTGTGTGTGTGTGTGTGTGTGTATCTCTCCAGATGTGGATGACCACACCCCAGCTCCTCCCAGCATGGGTCCAGATGTGTTCTGTGGAGCGGGGCTGACCATCGCTCTGCTGGGGGTTGCAATGGGAACCTTCTTCCTCATCAAAGGAAATCAATGCAACTAAAATAATCATGAAATATCAATGTAAAGATCCTGCCCACATGTTACATAATGTGGTTTAAATGCATAGATAGCTAAGCTTGCCCAAGAGCATATCATGATTTACGATGTCAAATGCTTTTGAAGATCCATGCTGTAGAACTTAACCATATCTATGTCTTTCCTAATTTGATTAGTTAGATGGAATAGGAGAATGAGATTTTACAAAACCGGATTCTGAAATTGTAATTTATAATTGTTTCTATTATCTTTTATACTGAATGGAGATAAGATGCAGTAAACCTTCCTTACAATAATGTGTTATAAGCTAAGGGTTTAATCTGCTATGTTTGTTAAATGGGTTAAAACTAAACAAATAAAATAAAACTACATACAGTGTAAATGTTCTGCTGACCTGTATATCTTTGAAGTATTGCAGGCTTTGAGCTTCAGCTGTACATCTTCCTTGGATCATTCATTAAAAGGAAAAGCTTCATTCTGGACTAATTCTATTGTCTCCACCAGCCGAAGGCATGGGGGAGAGTATGTTTTCCCCTTCATCCGTCCGTGTGTCCGTGCGTGCGTGCGTCCGTGCGTGCGTCCGTGTGTCCTCGCAGTTTATGTGCACCTAATCTCAGTCGCCGTTGGCCCGGTCGCTGCCAAAGTGAGCACACACATTCCCTGGATGCCAATCTAGAACCTCTGCCCTAAATTTTTCAAATTGGCCTTTTCTAGCACCACCTAGTGGCCGATGTTCACAAAACACATTGCTGTGCACTACTCTCACACATTTTGTCCAAAAATCCTACAAATCGGTAGGCAGTATCTCGACAGTCATGTGATCGACACGAATCTGTCCGATTTTGCATATTCCTTCCTGATTGGCTAAGATTGGCTTCCAAAGTTTGTAGGATTGAGCCGTTTTGAACAAAATGCCTCAAATCCCAAACGCAAAGTGCAATTATCATGAAATCGCGCACCCATGTTCCCACTAGGTCGAGGAAGAAATGCCACTTCAAAATGTTTTAATCAGCCTCATCGTGGCGCTATAACAGGACGATTTGTGGTTTTACCTATAACTCCACCGATCAGTTTCAAACTTTGTAAGCCCACTCCCTAGAGGCTCAGGATAAACCTTTGCCATGCATTTTTCACATCAGTCTTTTATAGCGCCACCTTTGGGCCGACTTATGTAAAACACATTTTTGAATTACTCCTTCAGATTTTCTTCAAAAATAACACAAATCAGTACACAGTATCTCTATAGTCATGTGATCAAGTCTGATCAGTCTATTTCATATTCCATCCTGATTGGCTAATATTAGCTTCCAAAGTTTGCAGGATTGCTCTGTTTTTTAACAAAATGCCTCAAATCCTCAACGCAGATTGCAATTACCGTGAAATTTGCCACACATATTCCCACTATGTCAAGGAACACATTTTCACATTGGCCTGTTATAGCGCCACCAGCAGGTAGACTTTAGCAAAATACATTTTTGGAATACAATGCTTCAAATCATGCATGCAGCGTCCGATTGCCATGAAAGGTCTAAGGTGAAGAACATATGCCACCATTTTTACATTGGCCTATTATACAGTAGCACCGGCAGGACGCACGGCCTGGTGGAGACCTGTGCTCGGAAGAGCACTGCTTCTAGTTTGATATGAAACTACTCCATGTCACTTTCTCTTCTGTGCCTCATCATCATTACTAGATGTTTAGGACCGTGTGGCGTAATTTCAGATAGAGGGTGGCAGGCCAGGACATTTCGATTGTCTGACATCTCATTATTTATGAATCTTATAATAGCTGATCTACAAGCACACAACATGTACTGGAGATGCAGTGTACATCATAGATTTCTACACAGAGGACAATTCATCTATGTTCTGTCCTGCAGAAGTTTTATTTTGGATACAAACGATACACCCTGTGAGCCCAAATGACACCTTTGGTTTAGGATCTACTTAAAACATACCCCTGAAACATAATAAACTTCAAACTGTTGTTTTTCTTTCTTCTTCCCCTCCATATTTACCCCGTACATAATACAAATTCATATGTCAACTTTATAGAAATTAAAGTAAAAGTGGAAGTACATTTCTTACTGAATTACTGTCAATGCTTGCTTGTAGAACCACTACTTTATACAAAGCTTACAGAAAGACCTACTAGTAAGACACCTCAGGGTGACTTGCGACCTCAGGGTGACATGCGACCTAGGTCGCGCCAATTCTGGGAATGACCATGGACTTTTTATTTTATTTTATCCTTTATTAACTCTATCAACGCTTTGAACGTTCCCGTTCGCCCCATTTTTCCTGGCGGCGCGCCGCCAACCGTACGTTCTTTTGCTCGTTCTTTTGTACCTTGTTTTGATGTCTGTAAACTGATGAGGAGTCAGGTGGGTGTGTACCGTAGAGACAGCGCCTGTAAAAGTGCTCTCAAAAACCCACTGGACGTTAGCATCAATGGAGTTACAAAACACTTCCATGTGATTTTATCTGGATCTATTGCTCTGTAGCGATTGAGCTGCCTTGACGGACGGCAGCCTACCGCGGTCATTTTCACATTAATTCTTGCACGAGGCTGCCCTCTACTGCTAGTATAGCCACAGTACACCTATTTAAGGAGAAAATAAAATAATAATGATGAAAAGAAATAAATACATCTTTGTCTATAACATCGCAAAGGTAAGGTGCTTTTGCTGGCACAAAACCCAATAAATAAATAACAACATCTGGCAGTGAAAAAGTTAATAATAATATGTATCCATATACATACAATATATGTTATGCCCATACATGGAGATGGGCATAAAAAAAATGTACGTTAATTAGTAATGCCAAGCAGGGCCTTGGTGAGTTAGGGCCTTGGTTTGATGCCTGTGGATCTCCATATATGGGCCATAATAATGTTCTTAATATTGACAATATAGGAATCTCCATATATGGGCATAAAACATAGGGCCTTGGTTTGATGCCTGTGGATCTCCATATATGGGCATAAGGGGGTACCCTAACATTCTCATTTTCAGCCTCCATTTTTTGTACAATGTCACATGACATCCCTTTTATGCCCATATATGAGTCATTCTGTACCACATCACTGTGATCAACTTTCGCTTTGCCATGCAATCAACTTCAGAGCAGTGATGTGGCACAGAGTGACAGTGAGTCGCAGTGATGTGGTACAGAATGACTCATATATGGGCATAAAAGTGATGTCACGTGACATCACTTCCTGTACTGAAAAACACGTGACATCACACTGACATCACTTCCTGTACGGACGGACAGAAGGTCAGACAAGCGACAAGGTTTTTCAGGGTATAATGTGACCTTCGGTCGCAACAATAAAACTGAGGAACGAGAACTATTCAAATAATTTCACTCCTGCACACCCATACAAGATGTACTGTAACAATACAGAAACCCTAAACTAATATGATCACTAGATTAACATCATGTATATTTTGTTTGCAAACTAAGAGCTGTAAAATGAAGGAAAACAAGAGAGTCGAGAGCCATGTAGAAGCCATGTTCGCAGGGGCGGCCTTTAGGGTCAGGAGGCCCGTTTCAAGATCAAATTTGGCCCAGCATCTGGTTTAATAGGACAGGACAGCCTTTTGGGAACGTTGACATATTTGCTCCTCATAGATATATATTCCATTCAAGGTAATGTTTTAACGTGTCCAGCTGTTCACATGATTAACACTGTGTTTCATCTGGATGTGACAGACCATTGTTGCATCCATGTTGTTTGTTGTTGTCAGTGGTGCGTTGGGATTTTCTTTTCAGGGCGGACGGTCATTTATTGACGTCACGTGCACGCGCGCGCACGTGCCTCTAGAGGCTATTTAGAAAGAAAGGATGTCAGCAGATCTAATGGTGGGAAAACAATAGTTTTCTAGTCTTGATTACATTTGCATTGTTACTTAAGATTTTATCTTCTACTTTCATTTAATTCATTTAGAAAATACAGCGCTGCAGTAGAGAAACAATGTTTGAATGAATCTCAAACACTAAAATACCACAGTAATGGAGCCATGTATGAGGACACACACACATCGACACATGCACATGCAGTCACAGCTGGAAACCTAGGTGTTAAAGTAGGCTATATTTCCATATGAATAGAGGGGGCTTGAGGACGCTCACACATTCACCACAAGAAACCTGTTATGTAAAGTAGTAGCCACTGATTAAAGTATAGCTTGTAGTTATCGCAGATTTGCGGCGTGGGGGGTTGTCGCGGCTCTCGCGGGGGATATGCACCCGTTTACACGCTCGTGCACCGCTCGGTGCCGTCCGTGCGTCCGTTCATGTGGGAATATTGAAAGGGTCTGTGACGTATTCTAACTAATTGCGACCGTAGGTCGCACTTACTACCAAAACCTCCACCGGCTGTCTGTCCGTCTGTCTGTCTGTCTGTCTGTCCGTCACACGTCACACTTTTTCCCTGCTCATATCTCCGCAATCGTTGCCCCGATCCATGCCAAATTTTGCACACACACTCCTTGCCTGCCAAACTACAACCTTCTCACATGGCCCTCTTCTAGCGCCACCTTGAGGCCGATTCTTGCAAAACACATTTTTGGACACAGCTCCTACAATTTTTGCCCTAAAATCACGCCAATCGGTACACAGTATCTCTACACTCATGTCATCAACATGGATCTGTCCCATATAGCGCCACCTTCAGGCCGATTTTTTAACACATCGGATGCCCACGTGATCTCTGACGTCTAATTTGCTGGTGCCCATGGCAACGCGCGTCAAACGCGTCATTTTACCTGCCGGCGAGAGTACTGGCGAGAAAAGTAATCAGAGTAAATGTAATCCGAGTATGTCCTGTTTATTTCGCGAAAATCTTTTCTTTCAGTCAGGACCGTTTTTTATCATTTCTAAGCCACAGTGTTTGTGTTACGGCAGGTAGAAGAGGCTGCCGTTTTGAAATGAAACTGATTTAAAAGCTAGATTAGGAGAGAACAGCGTTTTTGTGCAGCCGTTAGACAGGAAGTCAACGAGACACACAGCACGTTCCGGTGACGTAATTGCGCGCTGCATGTTGGGAAATGGAGTTTGTTTCATCACCGCGGTAGCCAAGTGCAGTAGCTACAGTACAGTATAGTTTACTGTACAACGCGTCAAACGCGTCGTGGGCCTCCAGCGACATCAAAGAAATTTACTTGTAGACACCACGTGGGCACCCGATGTGTTAAAACACATTTTTGGACACTACTCCTACAGATTTTGCCCTAAAATCACACTGATGGAATCTATAAATCATATTCCATATGGATAAACAGTTTTCCCCAATCATAATAAAATACTCCACACAAGAAATGAGACCACACAGCGTAATTCCGTTTTGTGTTGAAGTTTAGTCAGAGTTCAAATTGTACTGTACAAGTACAGTAGAGAGCATTGTCACCCATAGTATCTCTGAGTACAAGGCATAATCATTTCACATATATAGTTGAATGTGTACAGCATAAAATACATTAGTCCCATTATGATTGGACAATTAAGCATAACAGTGTGCATCAGATGTTTTCGTGTTGTGGGCCCCAGTAGCAAGGCCAGATATCATGGCTTGGTAATATCATTTTGTTATCCTGGATCCTGGGCATTGTGACCTGATTGGCATCTCTCAGCGTCATTCTCCTGTAGGCGTTAGTTATTTGTTCAAAACATCATGGCATTGACTTTTAACACTGAAAATGATATCTATACCATATTAAACATTTTAATCTTATCACACACAAATCGGTACACAGTATGTCTACACTCATGTCATCAACATGGATATGTCTCATATAGCGCCACCTTCAGGCCGATTTTTTAAAACACATTTTTGGACACTACTCCTACAAATTTTGCCCTAAAATCACGCAAATCGCTACACAGTATGTCTACACTCATGTCATCAACATGGATCTGTCCCATATAGCGCCACCTTCAGGCCGATTTTTTAAAACACATTTTTGGACACTGCTCCTACAGATTTAGCCCTAAAACCACGCAAATCGGTACACAGTATGTCTACACTCATCTCATCAACATGGATTTCTGTCCCATATATCGCACCATCAGGCCGACTTTTTCAAACACATTTTTGGACACTGCTCCTACACATTTTGGCCTAAAATCACGCTGCGACCTGACGGTCGCTTATCTCCCGATTAGGGAGTCTTACTGGTAATAACTTGTTTTGACAGTCCATCCATCCATTACAGTATAGGCTACTGTACAACTAAACCGCGCGCCTCGCTCATATTCCAAAGACGTGGAAATAGGCAGCACCGCAGCGCTATGGGGCTTTTAAGCCGTGACATCATTTTGTAGTCAGACCTCCAAGCACATTTATTGTCAATATCTGTTCCTCGCTATTTCAACAGATCCGAGACAAAAATAACGACTAAAGTATAATAACACTTTCCTTTCAACAACAAAGAGAAGAAAAATGTGTAAATTGTAAAAATAGTAAAAAGATTCACAGAAACTGGGAGCAGAAATTCTCTTCTGCCTACAAAATGATGTCAGACTTAACAGCCCCATACAGAAAGGGGGCCCCATTGCGAGGGGGGCTTCCGATGATGGACGCATTGACCCTAACTGCAGGAAATAGGCAGCAGCGGCAGGCAGCGCGATAGAGATGGGGGCCCCATGAGGGGGGCTTCCAATGATGGACGGTCAGTCGCGTTGACCGTTATTTGGACTGAGACTGACCGGCAGTCGGAGTCCCCCCTGGCCGCGGGGCCCGTTTCAATTGAAACTGGTGAAAATAGTAAACAGTCAACCTAGAAATGTACTCAAGTAAAAGTAAAATATTTGTCTTGGAAATGTACTCAAATAAGAGTAATAAGTATCAAAAAAGGTATGCTCAACTCTATGGGGGCAAGGCGGGGCCATATGTTTTGATCATTCATCAAAAAAATGTAGTGAAAAAAAAAAAGTGGAAAAATAAGATTTGAACCAAAAAAAAAAAAAAAAAAAATTGAACCTGAAAGTCTCGAATTTCGATCTTCAACTTGAAACAAAAAGTGTTAAAATTCGCTTTTTTAATACTTTTGAATACATTTAAAAATTAAAATAATTTCACTTTAATAAATATTTCGATCTTGGATTCCTTTTTTTCAATTGTTTTTTATTTATTTACTTCAGATTCAGATCTTATTTTTACGGATTCAAATCACATTTTTTCGGTTTCAGATTTATTTATTTTTTCGCTTCTTACTTTTTCGGTTTCAACTTGAAAAGTTTCAAGTCAAAAAGTTTCAAGTTTCAGGTGCAGTTCTGCAGTGGCAAAACAGGGCCAAAAGTCACGTGACCGATGAGAGCCAATGACGTGAGGCCTTTTCCACTAGCCAATCCAAAGGCTCCAGGGTTGGCATGGCAACCAGGGTTGCCATGTTCACTGAAAGTGAGTTCTCTGGGCTTTCCTATCCATTCCAGTTTAGCAAATTCCATCACCAGTCCCACTCACTCTCCCTATAAGTCTAAATGCCCAAAAATGAATATGCCTACATAAATACCCCAATGAAATATATAAATTACAAAATGAAATTAATAAAAAAGACATGTACTATAGATCTATAGTCATCCATATTATGTTTTCAGATCTACATGCCAATCCTCATGTTCTAGGTCTATGGAATCATCCATATGTTTTCAGATCTACAGAGCCATCCCCATGTTCTATAGATCTATGGGTCAATCAATGTTTCTAAGGTCCCATCCATATGTTTTAGAGATCTATGGGCTCGTTCCTAGGCCCATCCCTATATCCTACAGATCTACAGATTTACCCATACAAATATAGATCTATGGAGTCAACCATATGTTTTCAGATCTACATGCCCATCCTCATGTTTTATAGATCTATGGAGCCATCCATATGTTTTCAGATCTATAGGCCCATCCTCATTTTCTATGGATCTATGGAGTCATCATATGTTTAACAGATCTATAGGCCCATCCTCATTTTCTATGGATCTATGGAGTCATCATATGTTTAACAGATCTACAGGCCCATCCTCATGTTCTATAGATCTAATGAGTCATCCATATGTTTTCAGCTCTACATGCGAGAAGTCTTTGTGAGTGTACGTGCGTGTCTGTGTGTGTGTATGTAATACGCGTATCTCGAGAACCGTTCGTCCCGCCATGCGCGTTCCCCGCCGCGGAATGGAGTGCAGTGCCCGGCCTTGACCCCGACCCGATACACGGTTTACCCGGACCGGCACGAAAGGTTCGGAATCTCCGTATGCGGAGCTGATTGTTGACATCAGGCTGTTCTTGAGGAACCGGCGCAAGCACTGACTCATAGTGACATCACATCATAAAAGGATCCGCGTATCTCGAGAACCGTTCGTCCAACCGGTGTGACGGCCCTGCCCCCCTCTGCAGGCTAGCCGGCAGAGTGGAGCAGGCCGTCAGGCTGATTTTGGCACACCTGGGTTTGGGTGTGGTTGCCTGGTTGGGAGAGTATAAAGGGAGCTCTCCTGCTCAGTTCATGAGATCTCCACTCCATTGCAGCAGTTTGTGCTCTCGCACCTTTTATACAACACGCACACAGCACACTCCACACATCCATACACTGCAGACATGACTGATTACTGACTTGTTCACACCTCATACCATTAGTTTGTTTGATTATTGGTTTTATTGGTTTAATTTAGAATAATAAATATAATTTAAAGGTTTGTACTTGTGAGTGGGCTCCCTGTTTTGTTGTGAATCACCCTTATTCATGACACCGGCTTCAAATACATCATCGTTTTTCCGGAAACGGCACTGTGTCTACAGAGATCTCCATATGGGCATAAAATGGACACAGACAGACAGATACAGATATCTCCATATAATGGGCATAAATGGACAGATGGTCAAAACGGTTCCTATGCCAACAGGTATAATGGGGTTTGCATTAAAGGGCGGAGCATTCATTGGGCAGCCAAGCTTCTAGTTTAATATAATTATGGAAATGCAAAGACGGAATTCAGTTCCCAGTGGATTCCTCGCGACTTGCATCATTTGCAATTTCCCAGAATGGCACCTTTTTAGTTTATTCATGTTTTTCAACATTACTTTTTTGAACAAGCTCACAACTCATCATATGTGGTCCATAGATCTAGAGAACCTCATAGATGTGTAAGACATAGGGATGGGCCTTTAGATTTGTAAAATATGTGGGCCCATAGATCTTTAGAACATAGGGATGGGACCATAGAGACATGGATTGACCCATCTATAGAACATGCCTGTATATCTGAAAACACATGGGTGATTCCATAGATCTATAGAACGTGGGGATGGGCATGTAGATCTGAAAACATATGGATGACTCCATAGATCTCTAGAACATGGAGATGGGCCTGTAGATCTGAAAACACATGGATGACTCAATAGATCTATAAAACATGAGGATGGGCCTATAGATCTGAAAACATATGGATGGCTCCATAGATCTATAGAACGTGGGGATGGACATGTAGATCTGTAAAACATATGGTTGACTCCATAGATCTATATTTGTATGGGTAAATCTGTAGATCTGTAGGATATAGGGATGGGCCTAGGAACGAGCCCATAGATCTCTAAAACATATGGATGGGACCTTAGAAACATTGATTGACCCATAGATCTATAGAACATGGGGATGGCCCTGTAGATCTGCAAACATATGGATGATTCCATAGACCTAGAACATGAGGATTGGCATGTAGATCTGAAAACATAATATGGATGACTATAGATCTATAGAACATGTCTTTTTTATTAATTTCATTTTGTAATTTATATATTTCATTGGGGTATTTATTTAGGCCTATTAATTTTTGGGCATTTAGACTTATAGGGAGAGTGAGTGGGACTGGTGATGGAATTTGCTCAAGTGGAATGGATAGGAAAGCCCAGAGAACTCACTTTCAGTGAACATGGCAACCCTGGTTGCCATGCCAACCCTGGAGCCTTTGGATTGGCTAGTGGAAAAGGCCTCACGTCATTGGCTCTCAGTCGGTCACGTGACTTTTGGCCCTGTTTTGCCACTGCAGAACTGCACCTGAGACTTGAAACTTTTTGACTTGAAACTTTTCAAGTTGAAACCGAAAAAGTAAGAAGCGAAAAAATAAATAAATCTGAAACCGAAAAATATGATTTGAATCCGTAAAAATAAGATCTGAATCTGAAATAAATAAATAAAAAACAATTGAAAAAAAGGAATCCAAGATCGAAATATATATTAAAGTGAAATTAATTTTATTTTTAAATGTATTCAAAAGTATTAAAAGAGCGAATCAAAGTTACATTTTAACACTTTTTTTCAAGCTGAAGATCGAAATTCGAGACTTTCAGGTTCAAATTTTCGGGTTCAAATCGTATTTTTCCACTTCATTTTTTATTTTTTCACTAAATTTTTTTTGATGAATGATCAAAACATATGGCCCCGTTTTGACCCCATACAACTCAAGTAAAGTACAGATCCTCAGAATATAGGCCTACTTAAGTACAGTACTCAAGTCATTTACTCTGTTACTGTCCACAACTGGTTAAAGGTTTTGAAGTGTTAAAAGTGTTAATAGCGTTGAGTACATTTAGTTTTAGGGTAAAACATTGGTTGCTAGGGTCTAATAAGTGGTCTCTAGGGTACAATAGGTGGTTGCTAGGGTCTAATGAGTGGTTGCCATGGTAAAACGCTGCTGAGTTCAAGGCAGGGCTAAATGGAGAACTGCCTGACAGACCAATGAGACACAGAGTGAGTAGATGGAAATATAATGAAATATAATGCTTAGGTAGATACATCTTTATTGTTCTTCTTAACATGCTTTTTGATATTTAACGCTTTCAGTGCCACCTTTTCACCACTAGAGGGCGCCCAATGGCCATAGAAAACACCATAGACAAGCGTTGTATATGCACAAGCCGTGCGCAGCCATGACGCGCCTGAACACTTTCCTTTGTGTCATGAACAGGGACAGGATGAAGTTAGCTTGAAGTTAGCTATTGGCTACCAAGCATTTTAGAAGCCCTATTTTCGGCGATTTAGCCATGATTAAACCTTGCACACCTCATGGATATGCATGGAACAGAGAAAATGAGCTCTAAAGATCCTGGATTGCATTGGAGTGGATGGTAAATATCGGCGGCGCGACGCTCTCGCGGGCCGTGTAAACAGATGACGGCCAGCGGCCGTTTTTTTTTTTTGGAGCGGTGTGTGAAACACAGCAGCTCCAAGCTCTATAGGCAGAAATATGTGTCCAGTCTCACAAGTGAGAACTGTCCCGTTGAGTTTGAACAGGATCTGCGCATGTGCGCACAGCAGTTACACAACATTTCGGTACCTATAGATAGGCAGAAATGTGTGTCCAGTCTCACAAGTGAGAAGTGTCCCGTTGAGTTTGAACAGGATCTGCGCATGTGCGCACAGCAGTTACACAACATTTCGGTACCTATCGAATTGAGTTCCCCTCCGCCCGGATGCATGGAGAATGATGGGATTTTTTTGTTTCGTTCAGTTCGAACAGGATCTAAGCATGCGCGCGCGCGCCACGCACGCACGCACGCACGCACGCACGCACGCACGCACACACACACACACACACACACACACACCACGTCGCGTTAAAAACAAAGGTTAACGGCAGCGAGAGGGAGACGGGGGGAGAGGAGGGAGAGAGAGAGAGAGAGAGAATCGTATTTCAGAGAGAGAGAGAGAGAGAGAGAGAGAGAGCTGCAAGCTCACAACGCCTCGCGCAAGACGCACATCGAGGTGTTGTCTGCGTGAAGATCAGCTGTTGTGTGTGTGTGTGTAGTCCGTTAATAACAACTAACAAGCATGGTATGTTGGCGTATCTCGAGTCGACCCCCTCTGCTGTCTGCGTCTGCCCGTGATAGCCGTTAGAGTGGAGGCTCACGAAGCATGCAGCCACCGTAGCGAGCCACGGGCAATCAAGAATTGACACATGTCAATATATAAAATAGGTGAAAAAAGTCAGGGACTTTGAACAGTCTATCCAAAATATCTCTGTTCCATCTATTCAGCATGCAGCCACCGTAGCGAGCCACGGGCAATCAAGAATTGACACATGTCAATATATAAATAGGTGAATATATTTATATATTTTATATATTTACCTGGAACTGCTCAAATTCACCGCTCCACTTCGAACCGAGGTTTGATTTTTAAAGCCGAACTAGTTCGGGATAGGCACCCAGGACGGTCCAAATTATCCCGAACTAGTTTGGGATAGGCACTATAATTAATATATTTTTAGTTTTGAATGGTGTTTACTGTGTCAAGCTGTTGTAGTTTTGGTTTGACGTCTGCCTGGTAACACATGATGAGAGTGAATAGATTTTTTTCATTGGTCGTTGTAGAGTAGAGACTGTTGGTGAAGTGAATCAGTGTTCATTTCCTCATCAGAACGTCAGCTCATCGACACTTCAACTAAACTCTGAAACATCTCAACTCATCAACACTTCAACTAAACTCTGAAACATCTCAACTCATCATGACTTCATCTCATCTCTGGCTCTGTGTTTCACTGTGTTTCATCTGTTTCCATACAACAGGTAAACTTTATTTAATTACTGAACAATTAACACATACACTCTGTGTCGACATTCTGGATATGAATGATGATTATTTGACAGACAGACAGACAGACAGGCACGCACGCACGGGGGCGCGCGCGCGCGCGCGCACACACACACACACACACACACACACACACACACACACACACACTGATTTTCTGTCTGTCTGTCTGTCTGTCTGTCTGTCTGTCTGTCTGTCTGTCTGTCTTGTCTGTCTGTCTCTCTTTTCTGTGTTATTTCATTGAGAGAGGAAACTGACATGTTTTTATTAAAAATGTAAATCACATTAAAGGATAGTAACAATTAAAAATAACAAGTAAAGTCGGATTTACTGTCAGATTGATGACATTTGTAATTTTCTATTTACAGATGGATATCTGTACACTCAGTTTGGCCTCTGTGTGTTCAACTCCAGTGAGATGAATGACATCCAGTTCATACGTTCAACGTACTTCAATAGAGATGAGATCTACAGGTTTGACAGCAGGGTGGGGGTGTATGTCGGTTACACTGAGTTTGGTGTGAAGAACGCAGAGCGCTGGAATAAAGATGCTGCAGTCCTGGGTTTCATGAGACATGAGGTAAAGAGATACTGCAAAGACCACGTTGAGCTCGACTACTCCAAGGTTCTGGATAAGAGAGGTGAGATGATGTCACAACACCACTCTACACTCATCACTTCATATAAACTATAAACAATGACTTCATAATTAACCAGCACTATTATTCATGCAAACACCAAATGAAAAGGACCTGCATAATTCACACGTTTGCAAAATGATGTGCTTTAGCTTTACATATGTTTAAGGATATTTATACCAATAATATAGAGATATCTAAACAGATCTTTACTGATTCATGTATCTTTTTAAAGCTGTTATGTAAAATATAGTTGGGTTCAGCAATAATCTATCAATTTGTATTAAAGTACTGTGGAGGCTAATGTATTAAGACAAACATTGCTCTCTGGCGCCATCTGGTATCCAAACATTAAGGTTAACAAAACAGGTTTACTTGTTACTTGTCGTTAAAAATATATAATTATCATTTATATCAAAAGTTCGGAAAAGTCCGGCGGCTGCGCCGTGGCTACCTCAGCCTTAAAAGGAACTACGGAAAAGGACGGCCGGGCTAGGAAAGTGTTAAGTGAGGGGTGCTATTTATGAGTAAATTTCCCATGAAGCTTGGCCAATGTGACCCTGGGCGTAGAAACAGACACCCATTAACCAATGACAGTCTGGACAGACACGGGACAAACAGACAAAGCCAGATATAGGAGCAGGTAGCACCGCTCAAATAAACAATGTTGTTATCATTCCAGTGGAGCCCTATGTGAACGTGACGTCAGCCCAGCCCTTCTCCAGCAGACACAGCAACATGCTGGTGTGCAGCTCCTACAGCTTCTACCCTAAAGCCATCCTGGTCACCTGGCTGAGAGACGGAGAAGAGACCACCTCTGAGGTCACCTCCACCCATGTGCTGCCTGATGGAGACTGGTACTACCAGTTCCACTCCTACCTGGAGTACACACCCAGGTACACACCTAATAGACACCTGCACATAGAAATACACACCTCTACTGGTACTACCAGTTCCACTCCTACCTGGAGTACACACCCAGGTACACACCTAATAGACACCTGCACATAGAAATACACACCTCTACTGGTACTACCAGTTCCACTCCTACCTGGAGTACACACCCAGGTACACACCTAATAGACACCTGTACATAGAAATACACACCTCTACTGGTACTACCAGTTCCACTCCTACCTGGAGTACACACCCAGGTACACACCTAATAGACACCTGCACATAGAAGTACACACCTCTACTGGTACTACCAGTTCCACTCCTACCTGGAGTACACACCCAGGTACACACCTAACAGACACCTACACATAGAAATACACACCTCTACTGGTACTACCAGTTCCACTCCTACCTGGAGTACACACCCAGGTACACACCTAATAGACACCTACACATAGAAATACACACCTCTACTGGTACTACCAGTTCCACTCCTACCTGGAGTACACACCCAGGTACACACCTAACAGACACCTACACATAGAAATACACACCTCTACTGGTACTACCAGTTCCACTCCTACCTGGAGTACACACCCAGGTACACACCTAATAGACACCTGCACATAGAAATACACACCTCTACTGGTACTACCAGTTCCACTCCTACCTGGAGTACACACCCAGGTACACACCTAATAGACACCTACACATATAAATACACACCTCTACTGGTACTACCAGTTCCACTCCTACCTGGAGTACACACCCAGGTACACACCTAATAGACACCTACACATAGAAATACACACCTCTACTGGTACTACCAGTTCCACTCCTACCTGGAGTACACACCCAGGTACACACCTAATAGACACCTGCACATAGAAATACACACCTCTACTGGTACTACCAGTTCCACTCCTACCTGGAGTACACACCCAGGTACACACCTAATAGACACCTGCACATAGAAATACACACCTCTACTGGTACTACCAGTTCCACTTACCTGGAGTACACACCCAGGTACACACCTAATAGACACCTGCACATAGAAATACACACCTCTACTGGTACTACCAGTTCCACTCCTACCTGGAGTACACACCCAGGTACACACCTAATAGACACCTATACATAGAAATACACACCTAATAGACACCTGTACATAGAAATACACACCTCTACTGGTACTACCAGTTCCACTCCTACCTGGAGTACACACCCAGGTACACACCTAATAGACACCTGCACGTAGAAATACACACCTAATAGACACCTGCACATAGAAATACACACCTAATAGACACCTGCACATAGAAATACACACCTAATAGACACCTGCACATAGAAATACACACCTAATAGACACCTACACATATAAATACACACCTCTACTGGTACTACCAGTTCCACTCCTACCTGGAGTACACACCCAGGTACACACCTAATAGACACCTGCACATAGAAATACACACCTCTACTGGTACTACCAGTTCCACTCCTACCTGGAGTACACACCAAGGTACACACCTAATAGACACCTGCACATAGAAATACACACCTCTACTGGTACTACCAGTTCCACTCCTACCTGGAGTACACACCCAGGTACACACCTAATAGACACCTGCACATAGAAATACACACCTAATAGACACCTGCACATAGAAATACACACCTCTACTGGTACTACCAGTTCCACTCCTACCTGGAGTACACACCCAGGTACACACCTAATAGACACCTGCACATAGAAATACACACCTAATAGATACCTATAGAAATACACACCTAATAGACACCTACACATAGAGGGGATCATTTGTATACCCCCCCCCCCCCCCCCCCCCCCCCCGGCCAGCCAGCCCCAACCTGAGAGATTTTCACGCCTCCTTGAATGTGGATGAGGTTATCATGATAGAAGTAAATAGGCTACACACAAATACAATATAGAAGAATAAATAGGCAGAAGTGAATGTAATGATGTTTATAGATTAAACAACAAAGACATAGAGTAAAGGAACAGTAACGCACACCAGTAGTGAGGAGATGAGATCAGTGATTTGCACAGTCGACTAAATATCAAAATATTTTAGTCGTAGTCTTTTGAGGCCAAATACAGTTACAGTTATTTGTTGTATTAAGGTACAATGGTATTACAGCCAAGATAATGTTTTGTTCTCGCTTTTGCGAACACCCGTCATTTCGACCGGAGGGTTAGACTACTCACTCCACGGAGGTTAAGGTTAGGGTGAGGGTTAGAGACTCACTCCACGGAGGTTAAGGTTAGGGTGAGGGTTAGAGACTCACTCCACGGAGGTTAAGGTTAGGGTGAGGGTTAGAGGTTAAGGTTAGGGTGAGGGTTAGAGACTCACTCCACGGAGGTTAAGGTTAGGGTGAGGGTTAGAGACTCACTCCACGGAGGTTAAGGTTAGGGTGAGGGTTAGAGACTCACTCCACGGAGGTTAAGGTTAGGGTGAGGGTTAGAGGTTAAGGTTAGGGTGAGGGTTAGAGACTCACTCCACGGAGGTTAAGGTTAGGGTGAGGGTTAGAGACTCACTCCACGGAGGTTAAGGTTAGGGTGAGGGTTAGAGACTCACTCCACGGAGGTTAAGGTTAGGGTGAGAGAAAAGATGAGATGTAGTAACAGCGACACGCTCCCGTTTTGTTCTTTTTGGAGAACTCAGAATTGCAGTTTTTCTGAATCTTTTTGATTGTGCAGAATTATGTGGTGAACCAAATGGACCCTTACTACAGTAGGTCCATTTGGTTTATTTGATTATTCTTTTGAACTGTGTGTGTGTGTGTGTGTGTGTGTGTGTGTGTGTGTGTGTGTGTGTGTGTGTGTGTGTGTGTGTGTGTGTGTGTGTGTGTCTGCGTGTGCGTGTGGGTGTGTGCGTGGGTGCGTGTGCACGTGCACGGGTGTGTGTGTGTGTGTGTGTGTGTGTGTGTGTGTGTGTGTGTGTGTGTGTGTGTTACAGGTCTGGAGAGAGGATCTCATGCATGGTGGAACACCCTGCACTGATTGAGCCTAAAGTGGTGGACTGGGGTGAGTCTGTACTGTAATCTGTAATCTACTGTAATCTGTACTCTAATCTACTGTAACTGTAATCTATACTCTAATCTACTGTAATCTGTCATCTACTGTAATCTACTGTAATCTATATCTAGTGTAATCTATAGCTGAGAGAGATGAAGCCAGTATATTAGGCCTACATGTTTTATCAGGATCATCCTGGTACTTTGAATTCACAGCATTTTCACTGCAGTAGGCCTACATGACAGACACATTATAATTCACCTCCTCCAGTAGGCCTACATGACAGACATATTATAATTCACCTCCTCCAGTAGGCCTACATGACAGACACATTATAATTCATCTCCTCCAGTAGTGTGTGTGTAGTAAAACTGCTGCCACTCAAGGGCAGCATAGTAGCAGTTTTCACATGAGATGGATTTCTAAACATCCACTCAAAACGCATCTTCAGCTTGTAGATCTTAAATTATTTGCTATTTTTGACTGTATATGCATTAATTGTGGTGAAGAATAATAGTGGCCCTCTCCATCATCAAAGCTGCCCACTCCTGCACATATACCGTACTACAGTTTAATACACTTTGTTTATACTGTAGACTATATGCAGTGCACACACTATATACACTAGTGTTTATACTGTAGACTATATACACACTATATACACTTTGTTCATACTGTAGACTATATACAGTGCACACACTATATACACTAGTGTTTATACGGTAGACTATATACATACACACTATACACACTAGTGTTTATACTGTAGACTATATACATACACACTATACACACTAGTGTTTATACTGTAGACTATATACATACACACTATACACACTAGTGTTTATACTGTAGACTATATACATACACACTATACACACTAGTGTTTATACTGTAGACTATATACATACACACTATTGTTTATACTGTAGACTATATACATACACACTATATACACTAGTGTTTATACTGTAGACTATATACATACACACTATATACACTAGTGTTTATACGGTAGACTATATACATACACACTATACACACTAGTGTTTATACTGTAGACTATATACATACACACTATACACACTAGTGTTTATACTGTAGACTATATACATACACACTATACACACTAGTGTTTATACTGTAGACTATATACATACACACTATACACACTAGTGTTTATACTGTAGACTATATACATACACACTATACACACTAGTGTTTATACTGGCTGCTCTTTGGCTGAGTGGAAACATTGTGATAGATTAACACAGGAAACTGATGGGGAAATACATTCTATATTTGTACCACAGATCTGTGTGTGTGTGTGTGTGTGTGTGTGTGTGTGTGTGTGTGTGTGTGTGTGTGTGTGTGTGTGTGTGTGTGTGTGTGTGTGTGTGCGCGCGCGTGTGCGTGTGCGTGTGCGTGTGTGGTGTGGTCCAGTTGTCATGGAAACCGGTGCTGCAGGGAAGTGAAACATGTTGTCAGCATAAAAACCCAGACAACATGCTGGTTATGGAATATACAGTATATCATATTAAATATCATCTTATTCATCATTCTGTGTGCTTAAAGATCCTTCCATGTCAGAGGCAGACATAAATTAATGGTAAATAATGCATTTATAGTGCCTTTGTCCAAGGTGCTTTATAATGATTGTGCATTAAATTCACCCACCCATACACACACACACACACACACACACACACACACACACACACACACACACACACACACACACACACACACACACACACACACACACACACACACACACACACCAATTTGAATTGAATATTGTATTAGACAATGTAAACAGCATGAGTACAGTCAAAACATTTGGTCTAAAAGGATTACACCCAAAAAGTCCTTGTGGTCTTGTTTCCATTGCCTTGGTATTCAATTCATCAACATGCAGTATGTAGCATCAACAACATTCACCTCTCACCTGTCTAAGGGAGGAGTGATAAAATACCTCTGCCTTTTCAGCCAGTGTTTCAGCTACATGTTTTAAATACCACTAAGACTCCCTAATCAGGAGATAAGTGACCGTCAGGTTGCATACACAAACTTCAGAAGGCAATGGTAGCCAATCAGGAGGGAATATGGGAAATGGGACAGATCCATGTTAATGACATGACTTTAGAGATACTGTGTACGGTTCCGACAAGATGGCGACCGAGTAGGACGCGTTTGTTGAGCTCTGTGGAGGTGCATAGTTTTCACATTTTTTAAGCCCATTTTTTACTGCCTTTATAGTTCTTTTGAGACTTTAAACGCCCAAAACACTGGTGAGCGTCTGTTTTTGCAGTTGTTTCGTGTTTCATGCCGAATACGATTAACACGAGGTCGAGGAGTACCAGGTCTCCGACCGCAAACGCCGACAACATGGCCGGCGCAATGCAGGGCGACGCTGACGCTCCGGTTACAAAGAGCATGCTGCGCGAGGTCCTCAAGGAATCACTGAAAGAGTTTATGGATGGTTTTATTCAACCCATGATGCTTGGCTTGGAGAAGAAATTACTGAAGAAGATTGATGACTTCGGAAAGGAGCTGCGTCCTGCAGTCGCCACGCTGAACACGACCGTGGCTGAACATGGGGAGGCCATTGAGAACTTTGGTTCCTCCATGGACAGTTTGCAGATGTGTATCACTGAATTGGAGAGAAGATGTGCTAATCTGGAGGAGAAGCTCGTCATAGCAGAAGACCGGAGTCGTAGGAACAACATAAGAGTGATTGGGATCTCTCCTGGGCTAGAAAAGGCTGACCCAGTGGCCTTTATCCAGTCTTTTTTGCAGAAAACATTCCCCGACGAGTTTCCCGACTCCCCCCCGGAGGTGGATCGTGCTCATCGGACCGGCAATCCACGTTCTGATAAGCCAAGGGCTTTCCTGGCAAGGATCCATTTTTTCCGGGTAAAGGAACGCATACTCCAGCTCTCCAGGAAAGCAGGCCAACTGACATACAATGGCAAAAAGGTGTATATTTTCCCCGACTGGTCTGCTGAAACATCAAAGAGAAGGGCAGCTTTCGGGCCAGTAAAGGAATTCCTACGTTCCATCACCGCGGAAGGAGTTAAATACGGAATAAGGCACCCGAGCAAATTCTGGTTAACCGTGGATGAGGCGACTTCTACTTTCAACTCACCCAAGGAAGCTCTGGCCTTTTGCAAGGATAAGTTCAAGACTCCAGGTGCTGCGGACGAGACTCTAGCTACGCAGGATGATGAGACGACAGTTACAGAGAACTAACTTTTACCAGGGACACTTTTGCTTTCGTGATCGCGTGCTTTCAAACACATTCTGCCGATGTGATATCCTTTTGCCTTTAATGGACTGTTGGTAAGCTGGCTGGGACTTTGGAGATGACTTTTACGCAGCGTCTTTCTTTCCTCACTCTCTCCTCCTCCTCCTCCCCAAAGGGTGAGTTGTTAATGTAAGCCTACTTATTGTTTTGGACTCATCATCTGACTTGACGTTGTGTTTTCAAGTGTTTCGTTTCATAATACCTATTTTATTTGTTTTATTTTTTAACAAGATCTGTAAGCAGATGGGTGTTACTCGTTTTAATTTAGGTTACCGCAAGGAGAGAGGATTTAGGGCTGCTAAAGCTATAAGCATAATTCACTGTCTTTTTTGTTTGAATATAATGGACATTGTTCTTGTTATTATTGTATTCCTTTTCTTTGCTCTTATTGAGCGTTGTGCTACTTACTATATAGGTCTAGAGGGTTTTATCTCTCTCTGTTAAGCTTTGTCTAACGTGTTCCGTGTCGCGGTTCGGACGGAGCCTGCTCTCTCTCTCGTCTTCCCTCTATGTCTCTCTATCTATCTCGGCTTTCCCTCTCTCTCTCTCTCTCTCTCTCTCTCTCTCTCTCTCTCTCTGGCTCTCTCTCTCGCTGTGTGTGTGTGTGTGTGTGTGTGTCTTTCTCTCTCTCTCTCTCTCTCTCTCTCTCTCTCTCTTTCTGTTAGGTAATGGCGGCTATGTTGGTTATTAGCTTATGGTTCGTTTATGCCGCCTAAAACGCTACTTTTTCGGGTAGGAGGGCGAGACTGGGCTTTGGCCTTTGTATTGAGTAATGTAGCCTACTGTTTAAGGTGAAACAGATATAAATAATATGGTCTAAATTGTGAAGGCTCCGCGGTTCCAGAGACCACTCGCTCTCCCGCCCTTTCTCTATGTCTCTCTACCTATCTCTGCTTCTCCTCTCTCTCTCTCTCTCTCTCTCTCTCTCTCTCTCTCTCTCTCCCTGGCTCATTGACTCGTTCTTTTTTTTTCCTTTTTTTTCTAATCTCAATAGCTGGCGGATGTACGATCTCGTGGCGCGTTGGCTCTACGTGCTTGTGGATCCGCTGTCTGGGGGGGGGGGGGGGGGTAGTTATTTACCTACTTTACTCGTTGTCTTCTAAAATGTTAATTTCTTGATGGGGGGAGAGGGGAGCTCTGTATTGGGATATTTATTTTGTAGTCGTGATTGGGTAGGTTCACTGTTTGAAGTATGGTAGTTTACTGTTTAAGACGGAAACAGACTTAACTAATATGATTGACATTTATCTAAGTTTGCACTGGCCTTTTGGGCATGTACAGGGAGCTGTATATGGCGCAGTAAGCATTATGTGTGCTGTGTTGTATATGGTTTCCTGATCATACATAACTGTGTTTTATGTAAATACTTATGTATACAGACTTTTCTTTTCTTTCCTTTTTTTCCCCCTTCTAATTAGTAATTGTGGTTTGTATGCATGGATGCATGGGGGGGCTGTATGTGGCGCAGTATGCATTAACACTGTGTGTGCTTTGCTGCATATGGCCCCCCGGATGTGCTTTTAATTTCTATTTCTAACTACATATGTAAGTGCATATATTTTTTATATCATATACACTGATTTCCTTTTTTATTTATTTTTATTATTAATATTATATTAGTGCCTTGTCGTGGTGACAGCCTTATTTCCACTTATCTGTCACAAGTGTTTGGTTATTTGCATTAACGTGGTTTATAGGGCTTTATCACATTCTAAGTGGGCCTAATGCTGGACTGATTATTATTATTACAGTTGTTATAGTCCCCTCAATTTTTTTTTCCCTTTATTCTTTTCTTTTTTCTCTCCCCCTTCTTTACTAGAAATGTTAACATACCATTCTCATTTATTTAAGTGATATGAAGTGGGGAGATTGATCATAATTTGAGCTGATGGAATGTTTGAGAGCTATTCAGCCACAAGAAGGCACTTTTTTGTTGTTGTTGTTTTTACTTTGGTGATCTGTTATATATTTACATAACCACCAGAGGGCAATGTATGGTTACTTTTGGGCAGTTACTTGTTTGCACTCTCTGACAGAGTGAAATGAAGGTTGACTAATAGGTTGATGGGGTGGGGAACTGTTTTTGTGCACTCTGATGCTAATGGGGTTTTCCCCCTCAAGCTTCAATGTTATGTGTTTTTTTATGTTCGTTTGATGTTGCTTTTTCCTTTCTGTTCCTTTTGGGGTTGTTTTGTTTTTCTGTTGGGAAGGTTTGTTGTGAGGGACCAACTAGGAAATTCTAAAATGTTCTACTGTGCTTGCTGTGCGTATGGTTTGAACCACAATTATGACAGAATATAAATTTCTAAGTTTCAATGTAAGGGGAGCGAATATACCGCATAAGCGAACCAGCATTTTGGGGGTTTTGCGATCTAAATCAATTGACTTTGCATTTATACAGGAGTCTCATCTTTTAAAAGAGCATTCCAACCGATTGGCTAATAAACATTATCGTGTTTTAGCCTTTTCAGCTGCTTCTTCCAAAACCAAGGGAGTAGCCATATTGGCTAGACGTAACCTTAGGTTGGATTTTTTGGGTGATTGGTCTGACAGTGACGGGAGGATAGCTGTTGCTAAAATCCGCTTGGAGGGTAAAATGCTAGCACTAGTCTCTGTGTATGCTCCAAATGTTTTAGACAAAGAGTTTTACAAATTACTAACTAAAACCTTATTGGAACTGACGGATTTCAAAATCATTGTTGGTGCTGACTTCAATGCAACATGGCAACATAACCTAGATAGATCCACTGGGGTAGAAAGCAGAGAACAAGCACTAGCGTCTGCAGAACTACGTGCTTGGGCAAACTCAACTGGCTTACTCGACATCTGGCGTTTAATGAACCCAACGGTTAGAGATTTTTCTTTTCTGTCGGGTAGGCATGCTTCATTCTCTAGGATCGATTACGTTTTTGCCCCTGTTAGCTTGTTTCATAAAATTGCCAAGGTAGAGTTGCTCCCAATGTCACTCTCGGATCACAAGGCGGTGCTGTGTGTTGCTTCACTGAAACAGGTTATAGATAGAGCTCCTAGATGGCGGTTTAACACCACACTGCTGCGCGATGCGGCATTTGTAGCTCAGTTTCAAACTGGTTTGCGTGAATTTATAAATATCAATACAGGCTCAGTTGAGGATCCCAGAATTCTTTGGGATGCAATTAAAGGCTTTATCAGGAGTAATACAACCCTCTATGCGTCCACTCAGAGAAAATTAAGGTCAGCCAAACTGGTGGAATTGGAATCTCGGTTTTCTACTTTGGATAATTCTCTCCAAAATAACTTTGATGTTAGTACAGCAACTCAGAGGGAGCTAGTTAAGAAAGAAATTAACTCCATTCTCAAGCGCCGCTCAGAATTTCAAATGAAACGCACAAGGCAAAACTACTATTTTAATAGTGCAAGACCCAGTCACTTACTGGCTTTACGTCTTAGATCCAATGAGCATTTTGCTGATATTGTTAGTGTCAAATCAACAACGGGAGCCATGGTTACAGAACCCAAAGAGGTCAATGCCACGTTTCGTGCTTTTTATGATGAGCTCTACACCTCCGAGGTCATTCACGATGATGCAGTATGCAATAATTTTTTATCCAACATACAGTTACCAACCCTTAGCGAGGCGGATGCGGAAGCCTTAGATAGACCGCTCCATCTGGCGGAATTACAGGAAGCTGTGCTCGCAATGCGTAGGGGCAAGTCGCCTGGTTTGGATGGGATACCCCCTGAACTTTATGCCATCTTTTGGGAAGATCTAGGTCAGCTGATGCTAGACATGTTTCGATATGCAATTGAAAGTGGCTCTTTCTCCAGGGATGTGAATGTAGCTATTATATCATTATTGTTGAAGAAGAACAAGGATCCCACAGATTGCGCAAGCTATAGACCGCTTTCACTTTTGAATTCTGATCTAAAAGTTTTTGCTAAGGTGCTTGCGCGTCGCTTGCAGGGTTTTATGACCACCTTAGTACACTGTGATCAGACAGGTTTCATAGGAACTAGACTAGCCTCTGATAATGCTAGACGACTATTGCATATCATCGATAGGGCTAAGGAGCTGAGGACCCCCGCCGCAGTGTTGTCGCTCGATGCGTTGAAGGCATTTGATCGTCTGGAATGGTCTTACCTGTGGGCTGTACTAGATAAAATGGGATTTGGTGCTTCATTCATACATTTTGTTAAAGTACTTTATTCTAATCCGTCAGCGATGGTCCTAACCGGTAAGATCTGTTCGCCGCTATTCACGATTGGCAGATCTTCGAGGCAGGGTTGTCCCCTTAGTCCTCTCCTTTTCGCACTTTCACTCGAACCCTTGGCTCAGACAGTACGTCAGTCTGTAGATATTACTCCTGTTTCGATTAACAACACACAGCATCGCATTTCCCTATATGCTGACGATATTCTACTGTTCATTGAGAATGCACCACAGTCAATTACTCACGTCCTTCAAATCTTTGATCAGTTCAGTTCCATTTCCGGCTACAAAATTAATTGGACGAAGTCAGCCCTTCTACCTCTAAATGATCAGATGAGATCTGCTATCCTGCCGCCCATAATCCCAGTAGTAAGCCAATTCAAATATCTTGGCATAGATATTTTCCCCTCTCTTCAGGCTATTGTTAAGAACAACTATGGTGACACTCTAAATAAGATTTGTCTTGATTTAGATAGATGGTCATCTTTGCCCAACTCTCTCCAAGCTCGAGTTTCAATCATAAAGATGAATGTTCTTCCTAGGGTTAACTTTGTAAGCTCTATGCTCCCTTTGCCACCACCGCCGCAATACTGGAATAAGCTTCACTCTTCGATATCTAAGTTTGTGTGGAAAGGGAAACGCCCTCGTCTTAAACTTTCTCTATTACAACGTGCTAGAGATGATGGCGGCCTTTCATTGCCCAACTTTAAATTTTATTATTGGGCCTTCACGCTCCGCCCCCTTTTAAATTGGTTTAACCCAGCAAATAAGGTTTCTTGGAGAGAGCTTGAGGAGAGTTTAGTGCAGCCTGTTGAATTGAGAGATCTTATCTATTCAAACATAACTACACATCAATGCAAAGTTCGCTTTGGACCTATCATTTCTCATTTAGTGGCAGTATGGAGAGCAGCTGAAAAGATGTGTAAGATTGATTGTAAATGGAACTTATTTTCCCCAGTGTTCAATAATCAAAGACTTTTAATCGAGGATCGCCCCATTCGCTTTCCAAGGTGGAGGGCTAAGGGGATTCGTACATTAGGGGACTTATTTGATAGAAATGGTTTACGACCTTTTCGAGATTTGTGTGACATCTTCAATCTGCCTGGAAATACCCTTTTTTTCTACTTCCAACTGAGAACGTCCATGAGGACCTATGGGGTCCCATGGCAAGCTCCCCTTAGATTGCACCCCTTCCATGAGTTTATCTGTGATGGTAACAGAACAAGAGGTTTGGTTTCCACCCTTTATGGTTTTTTATTAGACTGTAGTTATGGGCCCCTATCTGTTGATACTGTTTGGAGGAATGATGTACCAAATTTGGACCCTGACTTTTGTTGGGACACAGTGTGGTCTAACATTAGGCTATCTTCTAGAAATCCAGACCATCAACAAATTCATTTAAATTTTGTTCATCGGACTTATTTAACTCCCCGCAGACTATGTGCTATGAGGATTTTGAATAATCCCAACTGCACTCTCTGCGCCTCAAATAGTATTGGTACCTTCCTTCACATGGTTTGGGAATGCCCAAATGTGTCGTCATTCTGGAATATGGTTGCCTCAAAACTTTCGACTATTTTTAGTATTAATATCATATCTTCTCCTTCTTTATTTTTATTAAATGACGTCTCACAGTTGCAACTAAACAATATACGCAAGCGCATCTTCTTTGCTGGATTAACGGCGGCGAAGAAGATGGTAGCTACGCGGTGGAAACCTCCTCATACGTTAACGTTTCGCCAGTGGGCCTTAACCTTTCTAGATATAGTATATTTAGAGCAGTCGATAGCAAGGTTACACGGAGCAAAAGAAGAAAACATTAATATGTGGTCGGACATTGCAGATAAGCTTAAGGCTATGATTCAAGAAATCACTATATAGTGGTAACAGCCTAGCACAGGCATGCACTATTGTACATTCCGTGTTGGTCCGGGGAAAGGGGGTGGGTGGGTTTTCTTTTCCTTTTCTTGTTTTGCTATTGTTTGTGTTTGTCTGTTAATTGTATTTTTCTTTTGATTAATGTTTTACTTTTTCTTGTTCTATTCATATGTATGTCTCTAATTTCATGTTATGGAAAATAAAAATAATTGATAACAAAAAAAAAAAAAAAAGAGATACTGTGTACCGCTTTGCATGCTTTTAGGGAAAAATCTGTAGGAGCAGTGTCCAAAAATGTGTTTTGCTAAAATCGGCCTGATGGTGGCGCTAGAAGAGGGCCATGTGAGAAATCAGGGGTGGAGGTTGTGGTTTGGCAGCCAAGGAGTGTGTGTGCAAAGTTTGTGCCACTCTACCTCCTGAGCCACTGCCACCACTGTATAATATTGTATTGTATTGTATTGTATTGTATTGTATTGTATTGTATTGTTGTATAATATAATATTATAATAACATGGTTCTTGTCTTGTCAGATTCTTCCATGTCAGAGGCAGACAGAACCAAGATGGCGGTGGGAGCTTCTGGTGTGGTTCTGGGCGTGGTGTTGGGTCTGTGTGGACTCATCTACTACCACAGGAAGAAACAAGGTGATTAACATTCATTAATTAATCTACTACCACAGGAAGAAACAAGGTGATTAACATTCATTAATTAATCTACTACCACAGGAAGAAACAAGGTGATTAACATTCATTAATTAATCTACTACCACAGGAAGAAACAAGGTGATTAACATTCATTAATTAATCTACTACCACAGGAAGAAACAAGGTGATTAACATTCATTAATTAATCTACTACCACAGGAAGAAACAAGGTGATTAACATTCATTAATTAATCTACTACCACAGGAAGAAACAAGGTGATTAACATTCATTAATTAATCTACTACCACAGGAAGAAACAAGGTGATTAACATTCATTAATTAATCTACTACCACAGGAAGAAACAAGGTGATTAACATTCATTAATTAATCTACTACCACAGGAAGAAACAAGGTGATTAACTCATTGAATGCCCTTTTCAAGATGGCCGCCAAGTACCAGGATGCCACGTTCCTAGATTTCTAGTGCACGGATACATTTTTAGTGTACGGATCGTGCACGCCCATGCACCATACATGCACCATATGTGTAGTACTTTTTAACAGCTTTCAAACAAAAAAATCCGCTTGGAAATCCGTTCAGGCATTCATGAGATACAAGCCTTCAAAGTCAGACAAAACAAACACTGCCACCTTCCTAAATTTCTAGTGCACGGATCAATTTTTAGTGCACGGATCGTGCACGCCCATGCACCATATATGCACCATATGTGTAGTACTTTTTAACAGCTTTCAAACAAAAAAATCCGCTTGGAAATCCGTTCAGGCATTCATGAGATAGAAGCCTTCAAAGTCAGACAAAACAGCCATTTTTGCCATTTTGAAAGATGCGTTTGTTATGGGGCTAACCATGCAATTTCGCGATTGCGATCATGCCTAATACATTTTAGGCATTTTTAGAAATTTTTTTATAAAAAAAAAATTGAAAAAAAAAAAAAATCAAAATGGCTTCGAACTCGGGAAACTCGGGCTGTGGCAGCCTGGGACTACTGTAATAACTCGGGAAACTCGGGCCTTGGCAGTCAATGAGTTAACATTCATTAATTAATCTACTACCACAGGAAGAAACAAGGTGATTAACATTCATTAATTAAACTACTACCACAGGAAGAAACAAGGTGATTAACATTCATTAATTAATCTACTACCACAGGAAGAAACAAGGTGATTAACATTCATTAATTAATCTACTACCACAGGAAGAAACAAGGTGATTAATTAAAACACATTACCTGCCAGATCTCAAAATCGACTTATGTGGCAAACTAGCAGAATTTTCTTACCATTCCTGACAAGCACAATTATTGTAGGAGTTGACAGTTTAGGCATAGACTAAAATCAAATGTTAGGGAGGAACGAGTGGAGAAGAGATCCGGTAGAACTAAAAGACAAGTCAATTTTATGTTTGTTTGCGCTATGAAAATAGCAGAATAGAAGTGTAATGTAAAATCAGCCATTACATCGCCATCAAGGGTCCGACAAAATTCATTTAGTCGACTAAAGTTTTATATTTAGTCGCCTAAAACTAGACTAATACTAAATGTCAGATGACAATATGACTTAAACTAAACTAAACTTTATTCCAAAGAGATTGACTCAAACTAAATCACAATTTGCTTTCAAAATCACTTGTTTATTGTTACATGTCTTTTTTTTTAATGCAACTATGGTTACATTTTGTAGTGCAGGGAACTGCAAGGACCATCCTATGAGAAATTGAAGACCGGGACCCTCAAATATTTCTTTGTTGCTGTTGTTCCCAAACCAGGGTCCCCACACATTTTTAACAATACATTTTAAAAACGTTTACATAACTTTTACATGTATTTTACCCCATTTCCAGGCCCATAGAAGTCATAAGGTTTAATGACGAGGCTATGAAAGCTGGGACCAGTACAAACTGCAAGATTTTAGAGGATTTACTAAGACTCAGACCATATGTTGTTGTTGAGCAAAATTACATGTCAAGACTGCTTTAGATTTAGCCAAATAAATGTGATGCAATTCATTTATCATTGTATTATATTCTACCCCATGTTTTATTTACCTGTCCAACAAACACATTGTGATTGGTAAGACCACTGGCAACGTTATGTAGTCCTTGCTGCAAGGTTAAGGTTAGGAATAAGGTCATGTTGACAATAGGGACTTTAAGCTTGATGATTTTCAGGACGGCAACGCCAGGCGGAGTACGGCTGCTATGGATCCAAGGAAAAATCCAAGGAAAGTCAAAATCGCTAAGCAAACAGCGTCCCACCCCTTTTACTGAACTCTTTGGTTCCAATGGCGACATGTCTATGCAGCAGTCGTTACGTTGTAGCCATTACGTGGAAAGGGAGCTTCTGGCGTTGTAGAGACGGCTATCGAGCACTGATCCATTTCCGGTTGCCGTTTCTGTCTGCCGTAGCCGTTAAAGCTTAAAGTCGCTACTATGTCTCATGGACTTAAGCCCAATCCAACCCTTGATGCTGAGTACCAAGCAGGAGCACTGGCTCCATTGCTATAGTCTTCAGTATGACTTGACCTCCCTCCCAGTCTCAGGGTGGAAAGTCTAACTATATCAGACCACTGAACTGCCTGGTCATGTGATGATTAAATTATAGATTAATACATTTTGTCACATTTAGCCTTCCAGATCAAAAGTGTGTTTTATACAGTGTGTTCCTTTCATGCGCTACGTCCAACCGGGGAAACTCCCTTCTGTCAGGTGATAAGAAGCAGCCTGCTCACTCCTCATGCACTGAAGGAAGCATGAGCTCAGTTCAGAGCTCTCCCCAGGTTGGCGAGCAGAGCCCAGGATTACAGTTTAGGCAATTTGGCACTGGGTGAAAAATGGGTTACAAAATCGTGGGATAAAAATTTAGAAGAGATAATCTAATCTGTTTGCATGTGTGTGTGTGTGTGTGTGTGTGTGTGTGTGTGTGTGTGTGTGTGTGTGTGTGTGTGTGTGTGTGTGTGTGTGTGTTTTATCAGCTCATGCTCCGGTGCCGACAGACCTGACTGACGATCTGTAGACTCCTCCCACATCCTGAGACTCCTCCCACACGTCCAGGTTCACTTCCTCTTCCTGTTTCACACAAACACACCCTCATACCTAACACACACTCATTACTGGTACACACATTAAACTACACACCTTCATAACTAACACACACTCATTACTGGTACACACATTAAACTACACACCTTCATACCTAACACACTTATTACTGGTACACACATTAAACTACACACCTTCATAATCATAACTAACATACACTTATTACTTGTACACACATTTAACTACACACTTTCATAACTAACACACACTTATTACTGGTACACACATTAAACTACACACATTTATAAAACATATTTACAATCTAGAGAAGACTGGTACCAATGATGCAGTATGTATACACATATACAGTACATACAAACATTTATAAAACTGTCAAAAAAGTCAAACATCTTAGGGTCGATTCATCCTCTGTCTAAACAATGATATGGTGTCATTCAGAGCCCAATTAATGACGTTACCCCCCCCCCCCCCCCCCCCCCCATCCTCTGAATGACACCATAGTTTAGACAGAGCCCAACCCAAATAAATTAGGCTCTAAAAGGGATATCCTGGGAGAGATTGTAGACTGTTGAGGCCATCAGGCTGAGACAGTGATCACTCTTCTACACTTCTATCATACAGTCTGGAGAACAGAAGAGTCAAATATAAAACCTCTTCTACACTTCTATCATACAGTCTGGAGAACAGAAGAGTCAAATATAAAACCTCTTCTACACTTCTATCATAGAGTCTGGAGAACAGAAGAGTCAAATATAAAACCTCTTCTACACTTCTATCATACAGTCTGGAGAACAGAAGAGTCAAATATAAAACCTCTTCTACACTTCTATCATAGAGTCTGGAGAACAGAAGAGTCAAATATAAAACCTCTTCTACACTTCTATCATACAGTCTGGAGAACAGAAGAGTCAAATATAAAACCTCTTCTACACTTCTATCATACAGTCTGGAGAACAGAAGAGTCAAATATAAAACCTCTTCTACACTTCTATCATACAGTCTGGAGAACAGAAGAGTCAAATATAAAACCTCTTCTACACTTCTATCATAGAGTCTGGAGAACAGAAGAGTCAAATATAAAACCTCTTCTACACTTCTATCATACAGTCTGGAGAACAGAAGAGTCAAATATAAAACCTCTTCTACACTTCTATCATACAGTCTGGAGAACAGAAGAGTCAAATATAAAACCTCTTCTACACTTCTATCATAGAGTCTGGAGAACAGAAGAGTCAAATATAAAACCTCTTCTACACTTCTATCATAGAGTCTGGAGAACAGAAGAGTCAAATATAAAACCTCTTCTACACTTCTATCATACAGTCTGGAGAACAGAAGAGTCAAATATAAAACCTCTTCTACACTTCTATCATAGAGTCTGGAGAACAGAAGAGTCAAATATAAAACCTCTTCTACACTTCTATCATAGAGTCTGGAGAACAGAAGAGTCAAATATAAAACCTCTTCTACACTTCTATCATAGAGTCTGGAGAACGGAAGAGTCAAATATAAAACCTCTTCTACACTTCTATCATAGAGTCTGGAGAACAGAAGAGTCAAATATAAAACCTCTTCTACACTTCTATCATAGAGTCTGGAGAACGGAAGAGTCAAATATAAAGCCTCTTCTACACTTCCATATTTATCCTACTATAAATATAAACCATCTAATCATATCTAGCTTGCTGCTTAGCAGAAATATAAATTAGAAAATAGGAAAATGCCAGCTCCCGTTACTGGGATTTCACGAGGTGTAGTTCCAGACTCTGTAGCATTAGGAGGACAAATGTGACCGTGACAAATTCTAGATTTTATGTTTACTCACCATTATAATGTTCTTATTTTGATCATAAAAAATATAAAATGGCAACAGTGTTAGGGATAAGGGGTGGGACATGGACGAATAGGGACTTTCAGGTTTTCTTCAGAATATGTATGACAATGATTTACTGCATGTCCAACCAATAGTATTAATACTAGTGGTTCTCAAATGTTGTATTTGCAGGGACCACCTTAACTCTGAGTTACAGTTACAGACCTGTTGGTCATTCATGGTTAGCTCTGTATGTTTCTGGTAATATTATTGACCACTCATGTTGTAAGTCTGAGAGAAAAAAAATAATTTTGACAAAGACTTTCCACCACAAGCCAGCATGGAGATGACTCCTGTCTCCTGCACTTAAATCAAGTTCAGACTGTGGTGTTTAAAGATATTTATTAATGTGATAAATCCCAATTATCCTGTTTTAAAAGGCATAAGTCACAAATCAGAAATCAGTCAGTGTTTTTTGTGGGTTTAGATGAAGATAATTAGGTTTAACACTCAGACTACTGACTTGATTGAGATTGGTATGAATTTGAATTGATACAAAAATAAACGTTTTTAATTAAAGTTTTATTAACTGTTTTAATTTCCACACAGTTAATAAAACTCCTTTCTATTGGTTCATTGTGTTTACACAGTACAATGTGTGTCTCTAACTTGATGCTTGTGTTTTCAGAGAGAATCATCGCTGACCCCTGTTGGAGAGAGGAGGAAATGCATCTCTGTCGACCAGCTTTTAAATGTAACATCCAGTGGTTCTCAACCTGTGGGTCAGGACCCCCTGGGGGGTCCTCACGTGATTTAGGGTTTCAACAAAACTATACTACAAAATCTGGTCAAGCATTGGCCACATTGTCTAATAATATAAGAAATAAGCAACAATTTGAAAAATAGCAGATCTAAAAGCTCAACGCCTCGCAACGCTAGACATTCTGAGCTTGTAAATCAGCTATTTTCACAATATTTATCTGTGGAACAGAGTCAAACTAAATGTTAATGCCTCAACTCCGACAATTCCAAGTGCTTGTCAGAGTGATTATTTTGGGGGGTCCCCAGTTCAAATGTGATTCTTTTGGGGGTCACAGCCTGAAAAGGTTGAGAACCACTGAGACTTAATCAATATTTTTTTCATAGATGTGTCTTTTAATCAAAAAGCTAACATTCCTGTGTGTGGATTTACACTTTGCAATCATTTATCAAACAGCTTTCTATAATTGTGTCGTCATCTGACAATGGAAACAACAATATGTCAGTACTGATTTATACAGAAACTAGATTAATGATACAGTCAGAGGCAACAGCAATATCTCTTCTTAATGTTATTGGGGGTTTTATACGATAAGTGATATTCTTGTGTTAAAATAACTGTTAAATAGTTATTCTAAAACAACCCATTGCTCTAGTCTAGGGTGTTTGTTCAGTCTTTACAGCTCTTGAAGGCCTGTCCATACTGTCTCCGACCACCAAACCTTTCGTCGTAAAGGTCCGGTTCAACAACAAAATAACATCACTCGCATCTTCTGAAAAGCATTACCCTGAGAGTTCAGAAAGCTGCACGTCAGAAAGTCAGAAACTAAAAGTTTGGTGTTCGGAGACAGTCTGGACAGGCCTTCATATTGAGCACCAGAGACGTATCTATGTGTCCAATGGTCTTTAAGTATAGTTTTTACCCTAGACTTCGCTCTCCCACAGCCGGGAGTGATGCAAAGACTCCAATTCCCATGATGCATCAGGAAATTATATCATTTGCAAATCCCCCTTTCCACCTGAGTCCATGTTATGAAATTCAGAAGAATATATTTATCTTCCAGATTCCGTTTTTGGTCAAAACAAGCCTTTTTCTACGAACCAGAACTAAATAATAATTAGTTAAGTTTCTTCTCTGGGTGAATCGGCCTCAGCCCTAAACAGAACATGTATGTTAAGGTCAGGATACCACTTTTAGCCAATCAGGAGAGAGAACCCACACAGGATTCAAGATTATCAAGAGGAAAAGGAAGTGATGAAACAAATAAATGAGCAATGATTACTATAAAAAAGAATGTTTTAACCCAAAAATATCACTTACGCTACCCTACCTTTATTGGGTAAATGACATGGTAATGTGTGCTCTTCTCTTAATTTACATGAATCATTGATATATAATCATTCTAATGTGTGATATGTGTGTGAATTACAATCATTATTCAATCATTGATATTAACCACTTCAACCCTGGTGTCAATATGCTGGAGGCTGATACTCAGCAAACTGCTGCAGATCTACAAGCTCACAACACATTGTGATGCATCCTGATGATGCATTGTAGATCATCTAATATCAGCAAATACATTTAATGTAGATTGAGAACAGGAGGGGGCCTGGTACAGAGCAGGGGGGTCCAAACTGTTTTCAAAGGGGGCCACCTTAGAAAATATTTAAACAGCCAATTATCTCCTGACAAAATGTTCTGATCATAACAAATACATCTGCATTACATTTAAACAATTTTATTTAAAGGGCAAGTTCACCTCTGGGACGACCAGATCTTATTTTATTGTTGTTTGGGACACGATCAACACAATCCTAAGTTATTTGTTGTGTTCAATCTGTGTTTTGAGATATTTTAGTATTTCAGCATGAATGATGATGCATCATGATGCAACATGATGACTCATATGATGCATCATTCATGCTGAAATACTAAAATATCCATCCATCCATCCATCCATCTTCAACCGCTTATCCGGAATCGGGTCGCGGGGGTAACAGTTCCAACTGAGACTTCCAGATTTCCTTATCCTGCGTAACTTCCTCCACTCCCTCTGGGAGTATACCGAGGTGTTCCCAGGCCAGTCTGGAGATATAATCCTTCCATCTGGTCTTAGGTCTGCCACGGGGTCTCCTCCCAGTGGGACGTGCATCGAGGACCTTCCTAGGAAGGCGCTCGGGGGGCATCCGTACTAGATGCCTTGATTGTGTCCCAAACAACAATAAAATAAGATCTGGTTGTCCCAGAGGTGAAGTGGGCCTTTAACTATCATCACCAATATTTAATATTAATGGTCTTTTGTCAGGTGTTTGCTCTGAACAAAAACACAAATAACTCTTATTTAAAACTTATTCCACATTAACAAATGTAACCAGACGTGCAAGGTAAAAAATACAATAAAATATCCTTTCTTTGAGCCCTTCAGAATGAGACAACAGGGAACAAGGAATCCTGATAAATTAAACTCAGGGAAAATATTCTAGTTTGACGGTCCTGGCAGGTCGTTTATAATACAATTTAGTAATGAATCTGCAGGCCGTATATAAAATTCATCCTGGGCCCCAATTGGCCCCCGGGCCCCACTTTGGACACCCCTGGTACAGAGCCCTTGGGAATCTGGTCAACTAAGTACAGGGTTTAAGTGGTTAAGAAGTGATCATTTATAATGTGTGATGTGAGTGAGTTTTAATCATTATGCAAATCATTTATGATCAGTGCTTCTCAACCAGTGGTCCGGGGACCACCAGTGGTCCTTGAGGGGGTCCCAGGTGGTCCCCAGCTAAATGATGGAGAGTTGGTAACCAAATGGATCCTTATGGATTTTTAACTCTTGAGGGTGTAAAATGAAACCAAATGGACCTGTACATTTTACTCTCTCAAGAGTTGAAGGAGCTAGTCAACTTTTTCTTGAAAAACGGACGCTAAAATAAAAATTATGTTTTGAAAATATATAATAATTTTGTAAAAAAGATTACGCTTCATACAGTATATGTGTTTATATTCAAAAATGACCACAAAAAGCGTAAAATAATGATAAAATAATCATTTTGGCCATTGTCAGACTGATAAACAAAGTCGGTCTGACTATTTTCAAAACATTTTTATTTTAGCGTACGTATTTCAAGAAAAAGCTCCTTCAAATTAGTGCATTACTTAATTTACAACAAGGCTACAATTAGAGAATGTGATCATTTTGATTTTGGCTGTCAGTCAGACAACAAAATATTCTACATTTTGGGTCTGAGAGGCTAAATGTCATCACATGGTGGTTCTGTGGTTCTAATAAAGAATACATCATTTAATGAACCTTGATATGAAACTGGTTGAAAACCACTGATTTATATGAATTAATCATTCATTATGTAATCATTTACAATTAATAAAACTGGTGGAAACCTTGTATATTCTTTTTATTTCTATTAAAACATATTGATATATAATAGCCAATCTATGCAACTTGTGGTGACACGCTATGAGCTTGGTATAGGTCATCGTGTGCTGCTCCAGATCGCTCCGTTGGACGAAGCCCATGACGCACACCGTACAGTCACACGTGGTGCTTCACGTGGGTCTTCAGAGACCACTCAAAACAAGGATTTATAATAGAGAAATGTCAACTTTCTGAAGTCAGAGTTGCTTGAAGTCCAGTGGGAAGTTTCCGAAGTCAGTTATGATTTGGGGTGAAATGGCATCTGCAATGCTTTTTCACACAATATTCTAATTTTTCGAGAAGGATCTGTATAATTGTCTTCTAATAATCAGTGGTTCTCAAAACCTTTTCATGTCAAGGACTTCCAAGATCATATTTATTTGGCCGAGGACCCCCATCTGAAAATATGTTATTCCAGGAACCACCAGAAGCAAGGATTTGAGTTACAAAAGTTTGCTTTAAGAAAATAGCAGATCTACAAGCCCAAGTTCCAAGCTATGAGCTTGTAGATCTGATGCTTAACACACTAGGTAAGGCGTGGCTGCCACTTGCACTTTTGATTTGTTTTTGTTTAGTTTAGAGTAGTTAGGTAGGCAGGCTTTTGTTTCCACTACCAGTTACTAATTAGTTTTAGGCCTAGAATTATTGAATGCTTTAACCAGTGAAAAATAGCAGATATACAAGCTCGCAGCGCGGCACCGAGTGCCGCGCTGCGAGCTTGTAGATCTGCTATTTTTGAAAAAGTCTTGAAAATGTGTGCAAATCTTCGAATATATGCATTTTCAAAGCGAACGTTTTGCAACTCAAATTTTGCTTCTGGGTGGTCCCTGGAACTAGATATGTTGAAATGGGGGTCCGTGGTCAAATACATATTCTAAAACGGCTAGTTCCATTCCTTGATTCTGATTGGCTGGGTGCCATGGTATACCTGAGACTGTAACCCATACCTTGAATCAGTTTATATCAAAGCCAGGTGCGTTATTTCTTTCCACTGTGCCGTGAGGCTGAACTAGAGAAGCGAGCGTTTGATTTCCTCTCAAATCCTGCCGTGCGGGTGCTTCTAAGCACCGCCCGCATGCATAGGACAGTGACTGAATGGCTCCGGGCGGGGCTTGTAAAGGCAACAAGCGCCCTCTATTCTCCAGGCACCACTCGGCTGTTTAGCTTAGGTTGCTATGCTAGCGTTTTTTATGTGATACATAGCAGCTAAATCTGGATGAAAATAAACATGTTTATGGATCGAATATGGTTCTTAACATGAGACTGATCTAACACAAGTGTTGTTTCCCTATTTGTTTTTTGCAAAAAGAATGACGTGACTTTGTAAACACACACTGGCTTCCGTAAGTCCCGTTCCTGCTGGTAAACGCAACGATATGTCTCTTCCTGGTGGCGGAGAAGTGTACTTTTTTCTTTAAATAATGCAATGCTATGATATTCATGTTGCAATATTGTGACCGTTTTAGAAAAGCAATAAGCCACGCGAGGCTTGTGGTTACCGGGGGAGTATACACCGGCTGAGAGGGTCGGAAACACTCGGCTGCGCCTCGTGTTTCCCAACGCCTCTCAGCCGGTGTATACTACCCCGGTAACCACTCGCCTCTTGTGGCTTATTGCTTTATCATTTTGGGGGTCCTTCACATGAAAAGGTTTGAGAACAACTGACACAATAGTCTCTCAAGAACAGACTAACTGAGCTCCATTTAAGAGAAAAGGACCTTTTCTTTGACGATGGCTGGCCAGATTGCTGACATAGAAACATAGGGTTTTTTCCAAAGATCTTAGAAGGATTCAAAAGACACAGAATCGGGTCAAAATTCT
Source organism: Nannobrachium achirus (assembly GCF_963921795.1). Classification (NCBI taxonomy): domain Eukaryota; kingdom Metazoa; phylum Chordata; class Actinopteri; order Myctophiformes; family Myctophidae; genus Nannobrachium; species Nannobrachium achirus. The sequence goes on along the minus strand of NC_137812.1, from coordinate 75,099,199 downwards.
AATTTTCAAGATTTTTCAAAAATAGCAGATCTACAAGCTCGCAGCGCGGCACTCTGTGCCGCGCTGTGAGCTTGTATATCTGCTATTTTTTTATATTTAAAGCATAAAATATTGCGTCATAATGTGTTCAGGCCTAAATGGGTTAGTTAGATTTTAACTCATTGTTTTCCCTGACTGCTTCTTATGTTATTTTGGCAACGTTCGTCTCCCCTTGGCGTCAAACATCTACTGAACGCTGCACTTCTTCCCAAGAAGTGAAAACCAAAAAGCAAGCAAGGCATGAAGAGGAAGAGTTTAAACACATTATTTATTTTACATGTCACAGAGCTCTAAACAATATGTTCAAATGAATCTCCCTCTTTCTATTAAAACTCTTAAGTGAATAGATTCAAGATTAATTATTCAAGATGAAAACAATATGAATGCTATATGTTGTGAATCATTCGATTCTACAAGCTCGCAGCGCGGTGCCGCGCTGCGAGCTTGTAGATCTGCTATTTTTTTAAATAGCTAAAGCATAAAATAAATAGTTAAAAAGCAGGTGTAGCCTTGATATTTCCAACAGTTCAACCTAAAGATGACATCACAGAGGGTCACACACAACATATTCTTGGCTTTGATGGAATCTAGATTAGGTTCTATTTGATGCAGAAACACAAACTTATTGCCTTGATGCAAGTGACAACCAGTTTCCAAAACTCATACCAAACAAGCTAATGATCATTGTGCACTTGAACAGAACACCAGTACATGACATGTTTACTTGCAGGCTAAAGGCCTCTCCATACTTCGACCCGAAATGTTCGGTGAGTTGTGTTTTCCGACGTGCAAATTTCCGAACTCTCGTTCGGTCCAATGCTTTTCAGAAGTCCCGAGGGATATAATTTTATGGTAGAAAAGGACCTTTTGAGCGAAAACGGCGGTTTCGGTCAAAGTATGGACAGGCCTTTACTTAGTGGCAGCCAGGAGCAATGCTCATGACTAGGGAAGGGACCATATGAAAATTCATATCAAGATTATTGTGACAAAAAATAAATCGTGATTTACGTTTTTTTGTATCATGTACGTAATGTATATCATACATAGGCAACTGGCGGCCCGGGGGCCACATGCGGCCCCCACCTTCACTTAATGCGGCCCACAGGTTAATACCGGAATACTGATATATTATTGATTTCAGCTGTTACAATTCCAAACATGACCTGCTTTAATTATGTCAGACTATATTAGTAGCTTAATGACTAGTATAGTAGTATTAAAATGTATTTGTTTACGTCCAATGTATTTGTATTTAGGTTCACAGAGTCAACATGAATATATAACAAAATGTGTTTGAACTTAAATCAAAATGTTACAGGATTCCAATTCAAAAGAAGCAAAAATAGCCGATCTTGTAGATCTGCTATTTTTGCTTCTTTTATATGAGATACTAGAATGACAAAGCAGGACGTAGCAATATGCAATGTGGCCCTCTGGAGTGAAGGTGGAAATATAGTGGCCCTCGCCATCATTAAAGTTGCCCACCCCTGCTGTATATTATAAGTACCTTTTACCAATAGAGGGTTTAAATGGTTCCGGATATGCAGCTCAGCAATGGAGGATAATTTCACAATAAATGTAAATTTCGTTTTTTTTTTTTTATCACGATAAACGATAATAGCGATTAACAACCCACCCCTCGTCAGGAGCAATGCTCATGCTGCAAGGTTCAGCCTCAGACAAACAGTGGCTGTCAAGCAGCCCGTAGCTGTCAGGAGAAATACAGAATGAAAGAATACAAGATAAAACCTCAAACTTTAATAGGTCAGTGGTTCTCAACCTGTGGGTTGGGACCCCCAGGGGGGTCCCCAAATTATTTGGGGGGGTCCCCAGTTGAATAACTTAATGTGCAACATTGTCTTTTCACTCAACAGTAAACAAACCAACATAAAGTTTAAGTGTATAGAGGGGTATCTGCACATTTCTAAAGTGACAATTTATGGACTTTTTAATACGTCTAAAATGACAAATTGAACATTGGCCAAAATGTCAAATATTAGAGGCAGAAATTGTCGAAATAGCAGATCTACATGATCACAACGACTCGCAACGCCGATCTACATGTGAGCATGTAGATCGGCTATTTTCACGATAGAACCGTGTTATACAAAATGCAATTCCACAACTCTTAGTGCTCGTCAGGGGGGGGGGGGTCCCCAGTTCTAATATGATTATTTTGGGGGTCACAGCCTGAAAAGGTTGAGAACCTCTGGAACAGGGCACCAGTCCGACCGGGGGTAAAGTAAAAGACGGGTCTTTACTCTTTACTTGCCCGCAGTCTTTTTTTTCCGCGCCCCGGGCGCCCGGGTCACGGCCGGAGCCGAGGAGGAAGAGCCACCTTGCCCCGACGCCACCGCGTGAGTCTTCATGTGCGTCTTCAGGTTCCCGTTTCGACTGAAGTTCTGCCGGCAGACCGTACAACTGAAAGGCTTCTCCCCCGTGTGCGTACGCATGTGCTTCTTCATGTTGGTGCCGTCGTTGAAGCTCTTGTCACACAGCGGACAGGGGAAGGGCTTTTCGCCCGTGTGGATGCGCGCGTGCGTCTTCAGGTCGTAGCTCCGGCTGAACTTCTGGTCGCAGACCGCGCAACGGAAGGGCTTCTCCCCGGTGTGAGTCCGGGCGTGGGACTTCAGGTGATCTTTGCGGCTGAACCTCTGCTTGCAGACGGCGCAGACGAAGCGCCGCTCGCCCGTGTGCGTCCGCATGTGCGTCTTCAGGTTGACCTGCTGGTTGAAGCTTTTGTCGCAAATCGTGCAACCGAAGGGTCTTTCGCCCGTGTGCGTCCTGACGTGGCGCTTCAGGTCGCCCAGCTGACCGAAGCCTTTGTCGCACAGCGTGCAGACAAAGCTTTTCCGCCCCGTGGCGGCGTGACAACTCCCCCTCCTGGCGGGAGGAGTTTCCTTCGACGTCCCCCCCACCACGTCCTCCTCCTCCTCCTCCTCCCACTCGCAGACGTCTTCGCCGATTTGGACTTCCACTTCGGAGGGAGAGAAGAGTCGGCCGTCGACGCCGGTTCCTAGGGGTGCAGGAAAAAAGTTGATTTGAATTCGAATCGTGTTTCTAACATGGTAAGATTCACAATCGATTCTCGTTTTCCAAAAATCGAAAAAAAAATATATATATATTAGATATTATTTATTAGATATTACGATTTTTATTTTATGATTTTTTATTATGATTTTTTTTATTACGATAATGTATTAAATATTATGTAGTGTTCGTACAAGTTAAAAGAATGTGTGCAAGCATGAATAAATCAGACATGTTGTCTTGGATTTACCTTTGTGTGTTTACATTATTGCTATAAGTTGATAAACCTTTACAATTATAAAAGCTACGTAAATGTAGCCTACTCTGCTTTAATGCCAGCAGACTGGAGTAGATCCCGATATATGAATTGAAAAGAGAATCGTTTTGAATAGAGAATTGTTTTTAAATCAGAAAAATAATCGTTTCTGAATTCGAATCGTTTGGATTTGAAAGAATCGAGAAAAAAAAAACGTGAATCGTGACCCCAAGAATCGATTCTGAATCAAATCGTCATGTCGTCGGCAAGGTTATAATTTAGGATTTTTCCATTAGTTTAAATTTTTATTAGTTTTGAGGTTTTGTTTTCAATTACAGTTTAGTTTTAATTAGTTTTTAAAGTGAGGTTGCTAGTTTCGTTTCGTTTAAATTTTTTGAAAATGCTTAGTTTTAGTTTAGTTTTTATTAGTTTTAGTGTTAGTTTCAGTCTTTTACGTAATATGTGGTATTTGTCAGGGGTGAGATTAAAAAAGCTCCGGAAAAAGTATTGTCTAATTAAGAAAATCAACAAAACATCATATTGTTGAGAGTGGCAGGAATGTTGAGACATACAACTTCTCTCTTTGACCTCACCAACTGGTGTTTTTTGTTTTTTATTTCCACAAAAGACAAAAGACGAAAACTAAGGAGATTTTCTCTATAATTTTAGTTTATTTTAGTTAGTTTTGGAAACACACAATACCATTTCAGTTAGTTTTCGTTTTTTTTAAAAAGCTTAGTTTTTATTTTATTTCAGTTAACTAAAATGTTTTTCCATTCTAGTTTTCGTTTTTTAGTTAGTTTTCGTTTACTATAATAACCTTGGTCGTCGGCGTGCGTTTCCACCTCGTGTTGTTGGGTCGAGGAGGTGGCGACGTCCACGACTTGGACCTGGACCGCAACCGCGGTGGCGACGGAGGATTCGGGACAGTGTGAGGAGGAGAGGAGACAGCGATGGTCCTCTATGGCGGCGGCTTCTTCCGTTTCCACCACGCGCACGGTCGCGGCGCCGTCAGCCAGAAGAGGCTCCGACGTCTGAGAGATTTCCACGCCGTTTACGATGTTCAGCACCAGGATGGTCAGCGTGGTCATCTCGGCCTCCTCCGGTCGTCGGAGCAGATCCTCCGGTTCCTCGTTCATCGGTGGCGGATCCTCCTCACGCAGCTGAAAACAGAAGGTGATAGAGCTTTTAAAAAGGTTGCACCTACTTTGCTAAACTGCTAAGAACCTATTTGTTCCGCAAGCATTTTTGTTAGCAGCGCTGCTGATTTGTTTGTGTTGTGATGTTGTGATGGACCACCTCCACCGATGAACCAGGAACCGGAGGAGCTGCTCCCAAGACCGGCTGGCTGTAAGCTTGTAGATCTGCTTTTTTTATTATCGCGATATGTCAGTGACACTGAACAAACACTCTATAGCAATGATTACTGTCACAATATAGAGCTGTTTAACACTGTTACTGAACAAACACTCTATAGCAATGATTACTGTCACAATATAGAGCTATTTAACACTGTTACTGAACAAACACTCTATAGCAATGATTACTGTCACAATATAGAGCTATTTAACACTGTTACTGAACAAACACTCTATAGCAATGATTACTGTCACAATATAGAGCTATTTAACACTGTTACTGAACAAACACTCTATAGCAATGATTACTGTCACAATATAGAGATATTGTGTCCATTTAGGTTTGTTGTGTCCCTGTTTGTCCAGGATTATTATTATTATTTGTCACACTATGCTGCTGTAACGCCTTCATTTCCCCTTGGGATTAATAAAGTATATCTCATCATCATCATCATCATCATCATCATCATCATCATCATCATCATCTCAGACTTGGGACAGATTGAAAATAACTTTATTGATTGATTGGTTGGTACAAGGTCCACTAAAAGGAGATCCTAGAAAAGATTGAAGTATCTCATATAACATTGAATGACAGACGGATAGAACACAGTACTATGCAGTAGATATTGTCGGTAAAAAAAACAGTAGGTAAATACAAAAAAGGGTCAGGGGAGGCTGGGCTAGGTTTGTTATTGCCAGTTGCGAACGGCTGCCCCTGTAAGTGGTTCTTCAGGGCGATTTTAAAGGATGCTAGGAAACCACACTCCTTTAAGGCCTTCGGTAGGGTGTTCCACATTTTGTTGTATAGCAGAAGAACAAGTTTGACCCTTTGTTTGAGTTGACTTTGGGTTGAACGTGATCTGTGGCGCTGCCTCTGGTGTTGTAATTATGGACATCCTTAACGTTTATAAAGTATTTTGCCAGGTACATGGGTATCTTAGGCCCATTGCAAGTTGCTGTACTCTGTCATCTACTCTGAGCCACCCCACTCTTAACTGGTGAGTAGCGGTGAGGTGAGTCTGATAGGGAAGGTTAAGCAGGACCCTAATTCGTTTGTTTTGGGCTGTTTGGAGCTTAGTTTTCAGAGCTTGTGGGGCGTCACGATACCAGGGGGGGGGGGGGGGGGGGGTTAGTCAACAAAAGTAGCTGATCTGTTTGGACGCCTTGTGAGCTTGTAGATCAGCTATTTGAAGCACCCCTGGACTGAGGTCACGGCACCCTAACGACCGGGCTACACCAAGGCTTTTCACGCGCGTCGGGGCGTATGCACTTTTGGAAAGATCCAATATATATCAATGATATCGGCTACACCCGCATACGCATGCTGTAGGATATAGGATTGGTTCTATTTTGTACGCGCGCGTATGCGTTTTGCACACAGACTCCCTGGTCTCCAGCACATATACCCCCTCCTTGGTGTACACCAGACAGCGCACGTAGGTGCACACGTTTTTTGGTGTAGCCCGGCCGTAAGGTGCCATGGCACCCGCTTTGAGAACCACCGGTTCAACGCTGTCATTTTAAACGTGCCCTATGAATAAAGTAGAATTGGACAATTAATTGTCAGACTCAGACCACCTGATTTGCTCGTATCAATCTGTCTAATCAAAGGCTCAGAGCACCTGTCTGTCTGCGATGCTTGAATTCATGCCGTCTCCAACATGACAGCCATGTAAACAAACACACAGCGTCTCCAACATGACAGCCATGTAAACAAACACACAACGTCTCCAACATGACAGCCATGTAAACAAACACACAGCGTCTCCAACATGACGGCCATGTAAACAAACACACAGCGTCTCCAACATGACGGCCATGTAAACAAACACACAGCGTCTCCAACATGACAGCCATGTAAACAAACACACAGCGTCTCCAACATGACAGCCATGTAAACAAACACACAGCGTCTCCAACATGACAGCCATGTAAACAAACACACAGCGTCTCCAACATGACAGCCATGTAAACAAACACACAGCGTCTCCAACATGACAGCCATGTAAACAAACACACAGCGTCTCCAACATGACGGCCATGTAAACAAACACACAGCGTCTCCAACATGACAGCCATGTAAACAAACACACAGCGTCTCCAACATGACGGCCATGTAGACAAACACACAGCGTCTCCAACATGACGGCCATGTAAACAAACACACAGCGTCTCCAACATGACAGCCATGTAAACAAACACACAGCGTCTCCAACATGACAGCCATGTAAACAAACACACAGCGTCTCCAACATGACAGCCATGTAAACAAACACACAGCGTCTCCAACATGACAGCCATGTAAACAAACACACAGCGTCTCCAACATGACAGCCATGTAAACAAACACACAGCGTCTCCAACATGACAGCCATGTAAACAAACACACAGCGTCTCCAACATGACAGCCATGTAAACAAACACACAGCGTCTCCAACATGACAGCCATGTAAACAAACACACAGCGTCTCCAACATGACAGCCATGTAAACAAACACACAGCGTCTCCAACATGACGGCCATGTAAACAAACACACAGCGTCTCCAACATGACGGCCATGTAAACAAACACACAGCGTCTCCAACATGACGGCCATGTAAACAAACACACAGCGTCTCCAACATGACGGCCATGTAAACAAACACACAGCGTCTCCAACATGACGGCCATGTAAACAAACACACAGCGTCTCCAACATGACGGCCATGTAAACAAACACACAGCGTCTCCAACATGACGGCCATGTAAACAAACACACAGCGTCTCCAACATGACAGCCATGTAAACAAACACACAGCGTCTCCAACATGACAGCCATGTAAACAAACACACAGCGTCTCCAACATGACAGCCATGTAAACAAACACACAGCGTCTCCAACATGACAGCCATGTAAACAAACACACAACGTCTCCAACATGACGGCCATGTAAACAAACACACAGCGTCTCCAACATGACGGCCATGTAAACAAACACACAGCGTCTCCAACATGACGGCCATGTAAACAAACACACAGCGTCTCCAACATGACGGCCATGTAAACAAACACACAGCGTCTCCAACATGACGGCCATGTAAACAAACACACAGCGTCTCCAACATGACAGCCATGTAAACAAACACACAGCGTCTCCAACATGACGGCCATGTAAACAAACACACAGCGTCTCCAACATGACGGCCATGTAAACAAACACACAGCGTCTCCAACATGACGGCCATGTAAACAAACACACAGCGTCTCCAACATGACGGCCATGTAAACAAACACACAGCGTCTCCAACATGACAGCCATGTAAACAAACACACAGCGTCTCCAACATGACGGCCATGTAAACAAACACACAGCGTCTCCAACATGACGGCCATGTAAACAAACACACAGCGTCTCCAACATGACGGCCATGTAAACAAACACACAGCGTCTCCAACATGACGGCCATGTAAACAAACACACAGCGTCTCCAACATGACAGCCATGTAAACAAACACACAGCGTCTCCAACATGACGGCCATGTAAACAAACACACAGCGTCTCCAACATGACGGCCATGTAAACAAACACACATCGTCTCCAACATGACGGCCATGTAAACAAACACACAGCGTCTCCAACATGACGGCCATGTAAACAAACACACAGCGTCTCCAACATGACAGCCATGTAAACAAACACACAGCGTCTCCAACATGACAGCCATGTAAACAAACACACAGCGTCTCCAACATGACAGCCATGTAAACAAACACACAGCGTCTCCAACATGACGGCCATGTAAACAAACACACAGCGTCTCCAACATGACAGCCATGTAAACAAACACACAGCGTCTCCAACATGACAGCCATGTAAACAAACACACAGCGTCTCCAACATGACAGCCATGTAAACAAACACACAGCGTCTCCAACATGACAGCCATGTAAACAAACACACAGCGTCTCCAACATGACAGCCATGTAAACAAACACACAGCGTCTCCAACATGACGGCCATGTAAACAAACACACAGCGTCTCCAACATGACAGCCATGTAAACAAACACACAGCGTCTCCAACATGACAGCCATGTAAACAAACACACAGCGTCTCCAACATGACGGCCATGTAAACAAACACACAGCGTCTCCAACATGACAGCCATGTAAACAAACACACAGCGTCTCCAACATGACAGCCATGTAAACAAACACACAGCGTCTCCAACATGACGGCCATGTAAACAAACACACAGCGTCTCCAACATGACAGCCATGTAAACAAACACACAGCGTCTCCAACATGACAGCCATGTAAACAAACACACAGCGTCTCCAACATGACAGCCATGTAAACAAACACACAGCGTCTCCAACATGACAGCCATGTAAACAAACACACAGCGTCTCCAACATGACAGCCATGTAAACAAACACACAGCGTCTCCAACATGACGGCCATGTAAACAAACACACAGCGTCTCCAACATGACGGCCATGTAAACAAACACACAGCGTCTCCAACATGACAGCCATGTAAACAAACACACAGCGTCTCCAACATGACAGCCATGTAAACAAACACACAGCGTCTCCAACATGACAGCCATGTAAACAAACACACAGCGTCTCCAACATGACAGCCATGTAAACAAACACACAGCGTCTCCAACATGACGGCCATGTAAACAAACACACAGCGTCTCCAACATGACGGCCATGTAAACAAACACACAGCGTCTCCAACATGACGGCCATGTAAACAAACACACAGCGTCTCCAACATGACGGCCATGTAAACAAACACACAGCGTCTCCAACATGACGGCCATGTAAACAAACACACAGCGGCATTTACAACTAACACTTCCTTGTTTTCCGAGGTGACCGCCCAGTGCAACACTTATGGAATACTTTCACTACCGTAAGCAAGGAAACACTTTTCTTTTTTTTGACAGCAGGATAAATAATAATAGGCCTATGCAGGGGTTAAAACCCGAAAAACTGAGACTGAAGAATTTTCAAACCAAGTCCCAATATGTGATTCTTGGAACATGGCGCGCACAAAACTGCCTTCACTGAATGTGTGTGTGCCATTTTATAGAAGTATCTTCTGATGTTGTATTCTATGCTAGTCTGGACAATTCAAATGCTCATATCTTGAAATTATTAATGTACCTACAGTAACTGTAGGTATTGACTTTATGGCCACAAGGTGCATAGCAGCAGTGTGTTAAAAGTTAAAAACACTGAGTAGGACACTTATACACATGTAGCCTTCAGTAGTAATGAACCATTATGCACCTTGAATGCAGGGAGGACGAAAGGTTGCAAATGAGAACGAAAGAAAGCCCATAAATATGATGTTGTTTGTTTTATTTGTTGCAGTTCTGCACTCAGAAACAGCCCCTATGGAATCTTCAAGACTGAAATCAGTCCCCAGGACTGAGAACTTTTACCCCTGCCCATGCCATAAACAAACCAAAGCAAGCTCAAATGTCATCAATGTATTATTAAGTAGCCGTGTAATAATAGGTATCTAGAGTTTTATATCTACTGTATGATGAGGTATCTAGTGTTTTATATCTAGATATATATCTGACCTGGGAAGAAGAGAAGGTCCGTCTGGTCTGGGTTTAGATGGAGGTGAGAAGACATCAGATCTGGTCTGGGGTCAGATGGAGATGAGAAGACATCAGATCTGGTCTGGGGTCAGATGGAGATGAGAAGACATCAGATCTGGTCTGGGGTCAGATGAAGGTGAGAAGACATCAGATCTGGTCTGGGGTCAGATGGAGATGAGAAGACATCAGATCTGGTCTGGGGTCAGATGAAGGTGAGAAGACATCAGATCTGGTCTGGGGTCAGATGGAGGTGAGAAGACATCAGATCTGGTCTGGGGTCAGATGGAGATGAGAAGACATCAGATCTGGTCTGGGGTCAGATGAAGGTGAGAAGACATCAGATCTTCAACCTGAGAGACAGAGGAAGCACTGTTGATTTTGACATCAAATTTTGATTATGAGTCTTTTGATTACATTCTCATTTAGTTTTGGTCATATTACTGCTAAATTTACAGTTCATTTTGTCGACAAAAATGCATTCTTGGCAGGCTGTAAGAAAGTGTAACCAAGTGTAATTTTTGCACTTTGTTGCATGCTGAAAATAGCAGATCTACAAGCTCACAGACAGAACATCGCATCTGCCATTTTCAGACACCTGAGCGCAACCAAACATAAAATGACGGGTCTTTTAGTTCTACTGGATCTCTTCTCCACTAGTCCCTCACTAACATTTTAGTCTAGTTTGTATCTGTTGACCAAATTGTTAATATATTTAGACACAACTTTGTTTTGATTCAATTTTGATTTAATTTAAATTGCCCATTATAAAATGATTGGTGAAATTTACCCTTGAGGAACAAATTAAATCCAAAGGAGTGAAACTGAACGGACACAGTCAGATGTAGGAGCGATTAGCACCGCTCAAAAAGGTAGCATTGCTCTTCATGAATATCCTAAAAAATAATTTTATGGAGACGTGTAACTTTTTCCTGTCGGGGCAACCTGATTGATTGATTGATTGATTGAAGTATTTATTAGAAGTTTGCATTAAAAAAAAAAGGTACAGTTTCATGACTGTACAGTTCACTGGTACAAGGTCAAATAAAAGGATACGCTCATGAAAGCTGTGGCTTGTTTACATTTTCAACTCATGTAACATTGAATGACAGTGACAATAATACCTACTGGGAGAAATACAACAATGTGTGAACACAGCAGCAAGATGTGTGAAAAAGAAGGCCAGAGACTAGAACACAACCACCCTAAGGACTACAAATACAACCACCCTAAGGACTACAAATACAACCACCCTAAGGACTACAAATACAACCACCCTAAGGACTACAAATACAACCACCCTAAGGACTACAAACACAACCACCCTAAGGACTACAAACACAACCACCCTAAGGACTACAAATACAACCACCCTAAGGACTACAAATACAACCACCCTAAGGACTACAAATACAACCACCCTAAGGACTACAAATACAACCACCCTAAGGACTACAAACCATGGATTGACATCCAGACCTACTGCACATACAGTATGAAACAGAGCTGCTACCTTTAAATGCATTTTAAATGTGAGGATTATTTTGCTGTTGTATAGCCTACTATTGAAACTGTGTTGAGAAAAAATAAATGCTGATATTTGTTCCAAAAAGCTTAACACCCTGTAAGAGTATGACACAATGTGACGTTTACACAACTAGCCCTTACCCGTTCAAAGATATGAGCTCTGAAATGATGTGCAGTGTGTGGGTTATGGGGTGTGCACTGTGCATACAGTATATGAGGGATGGAAAGTAACTTTAACTGGTGCTTACATGATAATATGTAGGAGCATCAATGTAAGAAATACCCGTTTCGTTTAATGGCTACAGAGATACTGTGTACCGATCTGCATGATTTTTGGACAACATCTGTAACATGTTACAGATGTAACATGTTACCCCCCCCCCCCCCCCCCCCACACACACACACACACACACACACACACACACACACACAACAAACACACACACACACACACACACACACACACTCACAGAGCTGGTTAAACATGTTGCCTCATGCTAGATGCAGAATGGATATGCCTCATGCTAGATGCAGAATAGATAGTAGATACACCATAACAATGCTAATATACAGCATACGATTTGTGAAAGTGACAAACGGGCTTCACAGTTCCTTGCCTGCCAAACTACAACCTCCAAGGACCCCCGGAGCCCCAGGGACCCCCAGGTCCCTGGGGGACCCCCAGATGTAAAAAAATGACCAAATGTGCAAAAATGACCAAATGACCACCCCGACGGGGCTGCTCACGGGGAATTCCCGGGGACCACCGACTCCTGCTGCTCCAGAACGGATGCAAAAGTGGTGGCGCCCCCAGTGGAGGACCCCCTGCCACTGCAGCGCACATAAAATGCCGTAACTCGGGCTAGGAGCGTCCGGGAGAGCCGGGGCCGGTACCTATTCGTCCGCCAAGGCAACGCGGAGACCCCACCCCTCATTTCTCACATGGCCCTATTCTAGCGCCACCTTCAGGCCGATTTTTAAAACACATTTTTGGACACTGCTCCTACAGTTTTTGCCCTAAAATCACGAATATGACTACACAGCATGTCTACACTCATGTCATCAACATGGATCAGGAAGATTTGGGAAAAACACATTTTTGCCCTATTTGTGGAGATAAGCCACCTACGGTCGCTTATCTCCCGATTAGGGAGTCTTACTGGTGTCAGGTGTGTTCATATGCTAATGGTGATGCGATTTCAGATCAATTGCTCCAGCCACTGAGGAGAAACGCTGTTTCAGACACTCAGACAGACAGATTTTTGGAAAATTATATGTTTGATGCTGTAGCAGGTAGCCTATATGTTCCCCTTTTTCAACAGTTTTTATTGTATTTGCTCACAGCTGCGGTCTCTCCAGTTCAACTATGATTATTCTGTGATGGTTTTGGTCTGTAAAGGTTTTGATAAACCACTGAATTAAATGATAATCAGAGACAACATGGAACCAACCTGGAGATCAGCGACCTGTCGGAGGGCTTGGATCCGCCTGGGAGGCCACCGCGGCCGGCTGGACAAGCCCACCGTTCCCCCTCCTCCAGCCAGCTCTGGTTAGCAGCTAACAGGCTAACGGTAGCGTCTCAGAACGCTTCTAGTGGCTCATTAACAGAGTTAATTATTATCTAATTAATGAACTGTGTTTTCCTCTCTGTTGTTGCTGCTGTCAGCCTCTGATGTTTGTTGTTGTTCCCGTAAAGAGGTCCGTTCTTTGTTTATGTGCTGTCGTAAAGCAGATGGTATGAGTAGTGTCGTCAAATGTCGCAAAACATAGTGTGTGTGTGTGTGTGTGTGTGTGTGTGTGTGTGTGTGTGTGTGTGTGTGTGTGTGCGTGTGTGTGCGTGCGCGTGCGCGTGCGTGTGCGTGTGCGTGGGTGTGGGTGTGCGTGTGTGTCTGACATTTGACAAATAGTGTTATAATAAATCCTTTATAATATCCAATTAGGCCTACATTTTATTTCTTAATTCCAATTAAGGATGTCAATCATACTCAACTCCAGAGTCAAAGTATTCTGTATTTAAAAAGAAAAACAGAATATAAAATTATTTTTATTTATTTCCCCCCCTTTTTTCCTGACTATATTGCATAGTGTTCTATTCGTCTGTCATTCAATGTTATGTGAGATACTTTAATGGTTTCCTAAACGTAGTCTTTTCTAGGATCTCCTTTTAGTAGACCTTGTACCAGTGAACTGTACCGTCATGAAAATGTAGCTTTTCCTATGCAAACTGACAATAAAGTCTTCAATCAAATAATCTAAATATGGGTAACAGGGACGTGCTGGCCATTGGGAAAAGCGGGACAACTCCCGAACGGCCGGTTCATTCCCGGCCGGTCCAGGCCGGCCATTAGGAGAAGATTTAAAGCAAAAGTTTCAAATTTATATATATATATATATATATATATATATTTTTTTTTTGCAAAGCAAAGCCTGCTTCATCATACAAGGCCGTTGCACAAAAGTAGTGAAAACAGCAGATCTACAAGCACACAACGCCTCGCGGTGCGAGGCGTTGTTAAGAGTGGGGTGGCTCAGAGTAGATGACAGAGTACAGCAACTTGCAATGGGCCTGGTGTACAAGATACACTACACCACTATGATACCCAAGTACCTATCAAAATACTTTATAAACGTTAAGGATGTCCATAATTACAACACCAGAGGCAGCGCCACAGATCACTTTCAACCCAGAGTCAAAACCAACAAAGGGTCAAACTCTTTTTTCTGCTATACCACCAAAATGTGGAAAGCCTTACCGAAGGCCATAAAGGAGTGTGGATCACTAGCATCCTTTAAAATTGCCCTGAAAAACCACTTACAGGCAGCAGCCGTTCGCAACTGGTAAAAAAAAAAACTAACCTAGCCCAACCCTACCCTCCCCTGCCCCTTCTTTACTTACTTACCGTTTAGACTCTTTTTTTGTTCTCTCATTTTTCTTTTCTTTACACATCTACTGCATAGTGTGTTCTATTCGTCTGTCATTCAATGTTATATGAGATACTTAAATGGTTTCCTGTGGAAATAAGCTTAGTCTTTTCATGGATCTCCTTTTAGTAGACCTTGTACCAGTGAACTGTACCGTCATGAAACTGTACCTTTTCCTATGTGTAACATGGTGGTATTTATTGAAAAGTTGCCAACAACGCCACCTAGGGAATTACACCCTAGGAAATAGTTTTTAGTAATCTAATTTAAGTAAACCACCTGAGACATGAATGACTCCCCACAAGGTTCGTTGTACTTATAATAATAAAGGCAGATACGTGAATCAATACAAATAATATCAGTTTTATTCTCTATGGGCTTACAGACAATACTTTAATGATAAGACATTCAAGTAGCAAGACATTGGTTCACATGGTGTTGTCCACTAACTCTAAGGTTCGGCACTGAGGCTACCAGGGAGACGGGGAACTGGCTTGCCAGCCCAGGGTGGTGGCACCCCAAACCACAGCAACACAATAAAACAAATATAAAAGCACACAAGGGATTCCACCACACCTGGAGCGGGCGCCGTCTGGTCCCAACCCTCAGCACCAGAACTAAAAACAGAGAACAAGACTTTAGTGAGAATCTAGTACAATACATTGTTTCTATACATTTGATTAGAATATTAAAAGCCAGTAATATTAAAGACTGGTGTTCCAGACTTCATGGTTGAAGAAGATGTTCAGTAGTAGTGAAGCTATTCCAATAAAGGCTAAGGCAATACAGCAGCGCAGTCTTCCTCATCTCACCAAGCCCATGCAGCAGCCATGAGCCAAACACACCACCTTGCAGTCATATGCGCCCATGGACCTTCTGTGTGGTGAAGTTACACCCACACCTGTAGGCAACTCCAGACCATTGTACTACTCTCAATGAAGAGCCAGTAGTAGCACACCAGGGCTGTGCTGATGCACGTGAAACAAGCACAACGACATTGTCAGAACCTGCACACACCTTTGACAGTGTGGCTAGAGCTGAAGCCCCACAGGCCAGCTCTGCAGACAATCAGGACCCAAATCAGAGGAGAAGCTCACAGGGGCAGAGAATGTGCTGCTTAAGTACTGCAGGTAATCAGCCTGCTGATTAGTGGGAGGAGACTGAACCATGAGCAGGGTGGGAGTCAACGCCCACCCTGCTACAATCAGCCCTATTAGCACGACTGGTTGTGCGTTGGACTGGCGAGTGGGAGTCCCGGGTTCAATCCCCGCTTCCTCGTGTCACTACAATCTAATGTAACATGGTGGTATAATTAGAAGTTGCCAACAACGCCACTTAGGGTATTGCGCCATAGGAAATAGTTTTTAGATATATTGAACCACCTGAATACATAAAATACCCACTAGGTTTGTTGTACAGAGAGAAGGCAGGAACGGGTTTTACAAAGTCGTCGCCAGGGATTCCTAAACGTCACCTCAGTAAAACTATCTATGCCTAAACCCAACCTCGGCAAAAACCCAACCTTAGTCCCTGTTTGATCTGATGCCATCAGGCAGAAGGTACAGATCGATAAAGTCAGGTACAGCCAGGTTTAGTAACAGCTTCTATCCCGCAGCGGTAGTTACACTGAACGCTGCTAAGAAACGTTGATCTGTTTAACATGTTTGATGGTGCTGTTTGGGTTAATTGCAATATGAGTTTGTGCAATAACAGCTGCTTTTATTTACATGTTTGTCTATGCTGCGCATGCTAAGTGCAATAGGGGTTGTGCAATGACGGAAAGTATGGTTCTGTGTATGTTTTGTTTTATTGTTTTAGATATATTTTTGGTGATGCACTGATCGTTTGGCACTTTTAATTTCGTTGTACTTGTGACAATGACAATAAAGATCTATTCTATTCTATTCTATTCTATTCTATTCTATTCTATATTATTCCTATACGTACCCTCGTACCCCCTGACCCTAACCCTAACAAATACAAGGTAAAAATGGGGCGAGTGCGCTTTGGGTCGAGCGTTCCCGTTACTGTCTGTAGCACCATATAAAGACTTCCACGTCATTGCAACGTTACAACAGCAGCATCATATAAAAGTAACAGGAAACCGTCAGATTAGGGCTCTCACTTTGACATGACCTTCAGGATTCTCCCTTACATCGCATGCACAGCACCATGCTTTAAGCTGAATACATGTACTGCGGTCCTTTGCTGCACAAAACCACGCCTGAGCAACAGATTCCCATGAGCTCAAAACGTTGCGACTGATTTTCACATTTTAGGATGGGAGCTTCAGGAGAGGTGGTTCTCAGCCGTCCTACCACTCGGGTTCGCACAGAGACCCGGCTGCGCTGGGATCTGAGCCCCAAACAGATCCGGCAGGTGTCCCACGAGCTCATGGGCAAGACCAAGGAGGTGTACGATGCAGTGGGTTCCATGGACCTGGAGAGCGTGACCTTCAGCAATACTCTGAAGGCCCTGGCCGATGCAGAGCTAGAGTACACCGTCCAGTGGAACATGTTGTACCTCATCCAACACGTGTCCCCCAGCAAGAAGGTGAGGACGGCCAGCACGCACGCGTATAAGAAGCTGTTTGAGTTTAACGTGGCCATTGGCATGAGAAAGGACGTCTACCTGAGGGTTGAGGCTCTGAGCATGAAGGTGGATAGAGGCAGTCTCACCACGGAGGACAAGAGATACATGGAGAGACAGGTTAAACTGGGCAGAGGTTGTGGACGGCATCTCCCCGAAAGCAAACAAGAAGAAATAAAGGACATTGACAAACATTTTATGAATCTATGCATCGGCTGTAAAGAAAAGAAAATGCAGAACTCGGCCACCTTGAAGAAGCTAGCGAAGCTACATGCTCGGAGT
This sequence comes from Nannobrachium achirus, assembly GCF_963921795.1. Taxonomy (NCBI): domain Eukaryota; kingdom Metazoa; phylum Chordata; class Actinopteri; order Myctophiformes; family Myctophidae; genus Nannobrachium; species Nannobrachium achirus. Next base: position 75,081,587 of record NC_137812.1, on the reverse strand, counting down.
AGCGCTTTGCTGGGTTTCAAAACCTACGGCGACCTTGTCCTGGGGACGTACATGGCAAAGTCTCCAGAGAAGGTCTCCATCTTCCTGGACGAGCTGGCCCATAAGCTGAAGCCACTTGGAGAAGAGGAGAGAGCGATCCTCCTCAAACTAAAGGAGAAGATGTGTCAGAAGGAAGGTCTGCTGTTTAATGGAAAGCTGTCCGAAAGGGACCTAAGGCACTACAAGAAATTGGTGATAAAGAACCAGTATGGAGTGGATCACAAACATTTGAAGGAGTATTTCCCCTTGGAGGTCGTGACCCAAGGTCTGCTGGACATCTTCCAGGACCTGCTGGGTCTGTCGTTCAGCCTGGTGCACGGCGCCCCCGTGTGGCATCCCGACGTCACGCTGTACTGCGTCACCGACCTCTCTGCTCGACAGACGGTGGGACAGTTCTACCTCGACCTGTTCACAAGAAAGGGAAAGTACAGAGAAGCGGCTTCCTTCCTGCTGCAGCCCAGCTGTCTGCTGTCGGACGGGAGCAGACAGATGTCTGTCGCTGCCATAGTGACCAACTTCATCAAACCCATGATCAACCCCACCCTCCTGTATCACGAGGAGGTGGAGACGTACTTCCATGAGTTTGGTCACGTCATGCACCATCTCTGTGCTCAGGTGGACTATGCCGTGTTCAGTTCCTCCGAGGTGGAGAGGGACTTTATGGAGGCTCCGTCCCAGATGTTGGAGAACTGGGTTTGGGAGAAGGAGCCGCTGCAGAGAATGTCCAAACACTACAAGACAGGAGCTCCCATTCCCCATGACCTGTTGGACAAACTGGTCAAATCTCGCCTCGCCAACATTGGCATGGACTACCTGGAGGCTATAGTCGAGGCTAAATTGGACCAAGCTCTTTACACCCAGACTAGACTGGACCCGGGTAAGGAATATGCCAGGCTCAGAGAGGAGATTCTGGGAGTCCCCGCTTCTCAAAAGACCAACTTATGGCGTACCTTTGGTGACCCGGCAGACCGCCAACAGGCTAAGCACTATCGCTACCTGTGGAGCGAGGTGTTGGCCACGGACATGTTCTACAGCCGTTTCAAACAGGAAGGCATCATGAACCCCAAGGTGGGCATGGACTACAGAAACTGCATCCTGAAGCCTGGTGCTTCTGAGGACGCCGAAGAGATGCTGAAGAACTTCTTGGGTCGTGAACCTAATCAGGAAGCGTTCCTCCTGAGCAAAGGACTAACCGCTTCGGAAACAAGGAAGAGAAAACAAGAGGAGTGTCAGACGAAGAAAAGAAAAAGAAACGAAAAGTCTGCAATTTTAATGATGTAGTTTCATCGTAGACTTGCTCTAGCGAGCACACACCTGTTGTCCTCAATTTATATTTATTTATTTATTTATTTATTTATTTATTTATTTATTTATTTATTTATTTATTCCGCCACTTTGTTGGCATCCTACTACTTCCACATTCTTTGAGATAGAATAGACATATTGCTCAAACTTCAACTTGTTCAGCTTTACGCAATTAATATTGCTTGTACTTTTTTATATTTTTTGGGGGGATTTTTGAGAAAACAGTTTCCCAGTGGATTCTACTGGGAAATGAATTGTCTTACCATTTATATATATTATATTTATTGCGACCGTCAGGGAGCAGTTTACTATGAAAACCTCCACTGGCCGTCCGTCCGTCCGTCCGTCCGTCCGTCACACGTCACACGTCACACCTTTGCCCTGCTCATATCTCCGCATCAGTATGACATCACACCACATGTGTACACAAACCTTTGTGTACGTTGCTGTGGCAACAATCTGTTGTTGCTGGTCTGTTAGTGTACGTTAGCAACCACCTTAGCAACCATGGTTTTACCCTAGCAACCAACTGTTTACCCTAGCAACCAACTGTTTACCATAGCAACCATGTTTTTTTACCCTAGCAACCAACTGTTTACCATCACATAACATCACACTGATGTCAGATACTCAGAGCAGGGATTTCTTCATAATATATGGGCATAAAAGGGATTCTGTTAGGGATCTCCATATATGGGCATAAAAGGGATTCTGTTAGGGATCTCCATATATGGGCATAAAAGGGATTCTGTTAGGGATCTCCATATATGGGCATAAAAGGGATTCTGTTAGGGATCTCCATATATGGGCATAAAAGTGATTATGTTAGCTGTTAGTGATCTACATATATGGGCATAAAAGGGATGCTGTTAGGGATCTCCATATATGGGCATAAAAGGGATTCTGTTAGGGATGTCATCATATCTCCATATATGGAGACATAAGTTGCTCATGCCCAAATATGGGCTGGTGAGGTCAGACTTAGTGTGATGCGTAGGTTATCTCCATATATGGAGATTCAACTTCAATGAGTAACCATGGCAAACTGTCAACTGCCCGTATGTCTTGATAATTGGTAAAACAAACTTTTGGCCTATTTGTGGAGATAAGCGACCGACGGTCGCTTATCTCCCGATTAGGGAGTCTTACTGGTTGCGACCGTCAGGGAGCAGTTTACTATGAAAACCTCCACCGGCCGGCCGTCCGTCCGTCCGTCTGTCACACGTCACACCTTTGCCCTGCTCATATCTCCGCATCAGTATGACATCACACCACATGTGTACACAAACCTTTGTGTACGTTGCTGTGGCAACAGTCTGTTGTTGCTGGTCTGTTAGTGTACGTTAGCAACCACCTTAGCAACCATGGTTTTACCCTAGCAACCAACTGTTTACCCTAGCAACCAACTGTTTACCATAGCAACTATGTTTTTTTACCCTAGCAACCAACTGTTTACCATAGCAACCAGATACGCAGAGCAGGGATCTCCATATATGGGCATAAACAGGTGACATCACACTGATGTCAGATACTCAGATCAGGGATTTCTCCATAATATATGGGCATACAAGGGATTCTGTTAGGGCTCTCCATATATGGGCATAAAAGGGATTCTGTTAGGGATCTCCATATATGGGCATACAAGGGATTCTGTTAGGGATCTCCATATATGGGCATAAAAGGGATTCTGTTAGGGATCTCCATATATGGGCATAAAAGGGATTCTGTTAGGGATCTCCATATATGGGCATAAAAGGGATTCTGTTAGGGATCTCCATATATGGGCATAAAAGGGATTCTGTTAGGGATCTCCATATATGGGCATAAAAGGGATTCTGTTAGGGATCTCCATATATGGGCATAAAAGGGATTCTGTTAGCTGTTAGTGATCTCCATATATGGGCATAAAAGGGATGCTGTTAGGGATCTCCATATATGGGCATAAAAGGGATTCTGTTAGGGATCTCCATATATGGGCATGAAAGGGATTCTGTTAGGGATCTCCATATATGGGCATAAAAGGGATTGTATCCCAGATGATGCCCTGTTAGGAGATCCACACTAACAGAATCCATATATGGTCCTACCGACAGCTGCTATAAGCCAACCCTGGCGATAAGGTCTGAGTCGAAGAAATGCTTCTTTCCTGGCAAGAATTGCCCCTTTATACTGTAGGGCTCGTTTGTGTATTGTATGACATCACGCCACATCATCGGCTGAGGACTGTGTGATGTCATCATATCTCCATATATGGAGACATAAGTTGCTCATGCCCAAATATGGGCTGGTGAGGTCAGACTTAGTGTGATGCGTAGGTTATCTCCATATATGGAGATTCAACTTCAATGAGTAACCATGGCAAACTGTCAACTGCCCGTATGTCTTGATAATTGGTAAAACAAACTATTGGCCTATTTGTGGAGATAAGCGACCAACGGTCGCTTATCTCCCGATTAGGGAGTCTTACTGGTATATTATATATATTATATTTATATATTATATATATTATATTTATATATTATATTTATATATTATATATATTATATATATTATATTTATATATTATATATATTATATTTATATATTATATATATTATATTTATATATTATATTATATTATATTTATATATTATATATATTATATTTATATATTATATATATTATATTTATATATTATATTATATTATATTTATATATTATATATATTATATTTATATATTATATTATATTATATTATATTATATTATATTATATTTATATATTATATTATATTATATTTATATTACTGCTTGGGCTTGCTCTGAATCCAAAGTATGTCTGAGGAGGCATGTGTACATGTTCTAATTTACATAATATACTTTGTGCTTGTAAGCGAGCCCACAGTTTCAGCAGGAACTGCTTTTCTAGTTTGTGTTAATTGTTCCCTTATCGAGCAGTGCCCTTATTAAGAATAGCTCATTTCCGTTGTAACGTGATTTTACTACGTTGGTTCATGATGTTGGTGTCAATTCGATATTCTGTAAATATATTCTGTTTGACCACATTGGAAGGACTGCATCATGACTAGCTTTTCTTTGGAATGAAATTATGAGATATGCATTGGCAATTCAAAGGCTAATGTCTATTTGTCTTACATAGCAAACATTCAAAGGCTAATGTCTATTTGTCTTATATAGGTACATAGCAAACATTCAAAGGCTAATGTACTATTTGTCTTATATAGGTACATAGCAAACATTCAAAGGCTAATGTCTATTTGTCTTATAGGCTAATGTAATATTTGTCTTATAGGCTAATGTACTATTTGTCTTATAGGCTAATGTACTATTTGTCTTATAGGCTAATGTACTATTTGTCTTATAGGCTAATGTACTATTTGTCTTATAGGCTAATGTACTATTTGTCTTATAGGCTAATGTCTATTTGTCTTATATAGGTACATAGCAAACATTCAAAGGCTAATGTCTATTTGTCTTATAGGCTAATGTAATATTTGTCTTATAGGCTAATGTACTATTTGTCTTATAGGCTAATGTACTATTTGTCTTATATAGGTACATAGCAAACATTCAAAGGCTAATGTACTATTTGTCTTATAGGCTAATGTACTATTTGTCTTATAGGCTAATGTACTATTTGTCTTATAGGCTAATGTACTATTTGTCTTATAGGCTAATGTACTATTTGTCTTATAGGCTAATGTACTATTTGTCTTATAGGCTAATGTCTATTTGTCTTATATAGGTACATAGCAAACATTCAAAGGCTAATGTCTATTTGTCTTATAGGCTAATGTACTATTTGTCTTATATAGGTACATAGCAAACATTCAAAGGCTAATGTACTATTTGTCTTATAGGCTAATGTACTATTTGTCTTATATAGGTACATAGCAAACATTCAAAGGCTAATGTCTATTTGTCTTATAGGCTAATGTACTATTTGTCTTATATAGGTACATAGCAAACATTCAAAGGCTAATGTCTATTTGTCTTATAGGCTAATGTACTATTTGTCTTATAGGCTAATGTACTATTTGTCTTATAGGCTAATGTACTATTTGTCTTATATAGGTGCATAGCAAACATGTTACTCATTTTCAATGAATGGCTGGTGGCTTTTCTATAGTGTTATACTGAATGTCGTAGCATGTTCTGCATGTGGATTTTTGAAGCGGTGAAAACCGCTTCCAATGAGTGGCTTTGTGTTACCCACGCCCATATATGGTCATTTCAGTCCAGAATGAACAGGTTTTTTCAAAAACAAAAATGTGTGTTTAATGTCCATATATGGTTAGATTAGATTAGATTAGAGTTTATTTGTCATTGTAACAATCTCAGTCCAGAATGAACAGGTTTTTTCAAAAACACAATGTATGTCACCTCATGTCCATTTATGTGACTGAGGCTGGAGGAAACGTCCAAATGTCGGAGATTTTAAAAGTCAGAAAATGCGAAAATAAGATTGATTTAAAATGTTCTTTGTTTTTCGTTTTTTGTATATATTAACAGTTTGAATATAGAAGAGGGTTTTCATTCCATAAGATATCTTTGTTAAGGTCGGTATATGGCAACATTAGTGTAGCAAAGTTGCCTTGCTTTGGGAGAGTTTTACTGCTGTTTTAGGAGGCGGAGAATGGAGATTAGATTTGCATAGCGATTTCACGGGAGCACGATTGGTCTAAGGAATGCATTGTCTCGTATTTCAGCACGCCCATACAGCGTGCTATCTGCTTGTAAACAATCTACACACAGTAACTAACTTCATCTTGCTAATGTTAACGGTTTGCTGAAGACAGTATTCTGGAAGGATGTATTATTTTATGTATACATCGTGATCTCAGTCGCTCTCGGACGCACAAAGAAAACGTGGGAAAATCGAAGCAGCATGTTGAAAACGTTATGTCATCATGAGTCCTTGTGCTGGCATTACAGGCGGCACGCTCACTCGTCTGTAGTGAAAATAAAAGATACAGTTTCGCTACTCACCAAAACAAAGACAGATTTGGGGAGTTGAAAGCCTACTTTACTTAGTGGGAACACTCAGAGTTCCCAACATCGCGTCTAAAATACACTTTTTTATCCAGATAACAGAATATTTCACCGGAAGGCAAAATGTGGTCAATGGACATTTCTATTGACAAGATCTGTAGAGGACGGTGTGGAGTAACTAAAACCTCCGGTGAAAAAGTTTATTCTCTGGTAAAAAAGTGTATTAAAGTGTATTTTAGACGTGAGGTGGGGGTTTCTGAGTGTTCCCACTAAGTAAAGTAGGCTTCCATCACCCTTACGCCGTCTTTGTTTTGTTGAGTAACAAACCATATTTTATGTTTATTACATGCAGACGAGAGGGTGCGCAGCCGTTCCTGCCTCGTAAGGGCTCATTGGTGACATAGCGTCAAGCGTCTCCTCCTCCTCACGCACACACCGCTTGAATCGGTCGATGTTTATTAATTGTTTTACTGGCTTTAAGCATTAAATAAATAAACTGCTGAGAGACTCTGAACTCACTTACTCAGCGTTTACATTACAAATCATAGTAGGCTTCTGCTTAACACAGTAGCCTACAACCATCAGTCAGATAACCATGGCATTGATCCGACCAGTCCTATAAGGACAATAATTAATCCCGATGCTACTGCAGATAGTTTTTTGCCCATTTGCAGTAAGGAATCAATGTAATTAAGTGGTTTATAATCAGACTCAGATTATCCCCCGTGCATGCGTCAAAGTTGCACAATAAGCACCCGTGGGTCCCCCTCTTCCCTCTAGTCTATGCTACCAAACCTGTTTACATTATGTCTTTAATCACCTGGTAGTGACACAATTACAATATATGATCAATTAAACTTACTACTAGTAAGACACCCGAGGGTGGAATGCAACCTCAGGGTGACATGCAACCTCGCCCTAAAGGGCGAGGTCGCGCCAATTCTTGACAATCTGGCCAACCACAGCGTTTCTCTGACGATTCTAGTTGTTGTCATTCTGGGGGGAGTTTGTTCATGTTTTTGTGAGGGTATCAACCCTAGGAGACACGGGGAGAACACGCAAACTCCACACAGAAAGGCCCTATCGCTCACACCCTAGGTTCGGTTGGCGATAGGGCCTTTCTGTGTGGAGTTTGCCTAAACATGGAGATGTGGTACAGAAGGACTCATATATGGGCATAAAAAGTATGTCATGTGACATCACTTCCTGTACAGACAGTCAGACAGACAGCCATTGACTCCGACCTAACAATGGCTACTGTCTATGACGGTGGTCCCATATAATAATAATAATAATAATAAAACTTTATTTGTATAGCACCTTTCATGACATGAAATGCAGCTCAAAGTGCTTTACAGAGCATAAAATGAAGCACACGTGCTTAACAGAGAAAAAGTAAAATAGAAATAAAAAATACATAAAAAAGAGATAAGTAAAATGATTACAATAAAGCAAGAAAAAATAAAAGCATAGAACATTGAAGAACAATTTCAGAGCCGTGCGGACGTCAATAGCAGCATAGGGATTAAAAAATTTAGCTAAAAGCAAGAGTAAAGAAATAGGTCTTGAGCTGTGCTTTAAAGCTATCCACCGAGGCTGCCTGTCTTAGGTGTAGTGGTAGTTTATTCCAAGCTGTCGGTCCATAGAAGCAGAAAGCTGCTTCACCATATTTTTTATATGTCATTGTTGGCACCTCAAGTAGGTCTGCACTAGAGGACCTGAGTGGGCGGGTTGGAACATATCTATGCAGGCAGTTATAGAGGTACGAAGGTGCCAGACCATTTAGAGCTTTATAAACAAGTAAAAGAATTTTAAAATCAATCCTAAAAACAACCGGGAGCCAGTGTAGCGACGCTAAAACTGGAGTAATATGTTCTCTTATCTTAGTTTTTGTTAAAACTCTGGCTGCTGCATTTTGAACAAGTTGTAATCTGTCAGTTGTTTTCTTTGGCAGACCAGAGAGAAGTGCGTTGCAGTAATCAAGCCGAGAGAAAACAAAAGCGTGGATCAGCGTTTTTGCATCGTTCAGCGACAGATAGGCTCTAATTCGCGCAATATTTCTAAGGTGAAAGAAGGCAATCTTCGTGACATGATTAATGTGTGTATTAAAATTTAATTCAGCATCAATGATCACCCCCAGGTTCTTAACAGAGGTGTTATTTTCTTTAGCCAGGTTACCAAGTCTATTTATTATTGATTCTCTCTGGGCAGTAGAACCTATTATGAGAACTTCTGTCTTGTCCTCATTTAGCTTGAGAAAGTTCTCACTCATCCAGCATTTTATGCTGGACACGCACGTCAGCAATGGGTCTAGAGCACAGGGGTCGTCCGTAGCCACCGAAAGGTACAACTGGGTGTCATCAGCATAGAAATGGAAATTCACACCGTGAGCGGAAATAAGTTCTCCCAGCGGCAGTATATAGAGGGAGAATAATAAAGGACCAAGAATCGAGCCCTGTGGAATACCAGAGCAGATGTTGTGTTTGTTTGACTCGAAGTCAGCTAGATTAACAGAGTAGCTTCTGCCTGTCAGATAAGAGCAAAACCAGGACAGAGCTGTACCTGACAGTCCTACCCAGTGTTCGAGACGTTGTATTAGAATTGTATGGTCAATTGTGTCAAAAGCCGCCGATTGGTCCAGCAGTAGGAGAACGGACACATCTTTGTTATCAGCAGCCACCCTAAGATCATTAATAACTTTTAAAAGTGCAGTTTCTGTGCTGTGTCCTTTCCTGAAGCCGGATTGGAATTTGTTGTGCACCTTATTGTTCTGCAGAAACACATCCAATTGATGAAAGATAATTTTTTCTAGGACCTTGCCCAGAAAAGGCAAATTAGAGATGGGTCGATAATTATCCAGCACGGACGGGTCAAGGTTGGGTTTTTTGAGTAAGGGTTTAACTACAGCCGTTTTCAGTGAGTCTGGAAAGACACCTGATTGTATAGAGCTGTTTACTATTTTTAGGATATCTTCAATAACACAGTCTACAACCTCTTTAAGAAACGGCGTGGGTATTGCATCCAGCGAGCAAGAAGACGATGTCATTTGCGATATGGTTTTACGAAGTTCCTCTTCATCAATTGCACAAAATGATACTAGGCTCCCCCTAGATTTATCGATGCTTTTACACATGGCACCATTAACCGCATTTGCATTTGTGACAGTATTATTCGTAATACCAGCTCGAATGTTAACAATTTTGTTGTCAAAGAAGGATGCAAACTCATTACACTTTGCTTTAGAGGCAGGGAGTGACTGCTTGTAGGACTGGGGGGGGTTTAAAAGGCGTTCAATGGTAGAGAATAAGACCCTAGCATTGTTCTTATTCTCATTAATAATTCCGGAAAAATAGGCCTGCCTAGCCAGACGCATGGTTTTATTATAGGTGTCTGTTGACGCCTTAAATATCTGTAGGTGGATAGTTAATTTATTTTTTCTCCAAGCTCGCTCTGCTCTGCGGCATTGTTTTTTGAGTGAACGTATATGATCGTTTATCCAGGGTGTTACTTTGGAATTATATTTCTTTTTAGTTTTCATAGGAGCCACTATATCCAGAGCTGACTCCAATTTAAGATTAAAACGTTGAACCATATCATTTACTGAGGGAATATCAGGAAGGCGGGGTGCACACGCAAGAAGGCTGGCAAACTCTTCTGCTGCCGAGGAACCTAAAAATCTCTTTTTTATAGTATATTCTCTATTGTTTTTTTCTAGATCAGAGACAGTCATATTAAAACACAGTAAATAGTGGTCTGATAAATCAGGCTTAGCGATAATCCTGTCCATAGAAATATTTAGCCCTTTAGAGATCACAAGATCAAGGGTGTGGCCTTGATTGTGGGTTGGCCCGGTAGCATGCTGATCAAAATCAAGGGAATGCAGTAACTGTAAGAAACTCATAGCTGTAAGATCAGTAACAGTGTCCACATGCAAGTTAGTATCACCAGCAATAAGGGTTCTCTCATAGTCTGTGGAACAGATAGATAGAAGTTCAGATATTTCTGTAAGAAATAAGGCTTTGCTACATTTTGGTGGGCGATATATCGTAATCATTAGAACAGAGGATTGACTCTCAAATAAGTTAGCTTGATATTCAAAGGATGAAAAACTTCCAAAGGACAGGCACTTGAATTTAAAAATGTCAGAGAAAATGTATGCCAAGCCTCCGCCTCTTTTTCCTTCGCGCACTGATTGAATAAAGTGATAGTTTGGTGGGCAGGCGACGCCAAGTGCAAAAGCTCCATCGTTGCCCAGCCATGTCTCTGTTAAAAAGATTATATCTAATTTCTCTTCACAGATTATATCATTTACAGAGGAGGATTTGTTTAAAAGTGACCTGATGTTAAAAAGTGCCAGGTTTATTTTATGACATTTTACTGTACTATAGCCCCTACAGGGAATGTAAGTTAAGTTAGCTAAATTAGCAGAGCCACTGCTTATCCTGGACTCTCTATTTGAAATTACAGTAGAAATGTTGTGAGCCTGCTTAATAAAAGCGCTTGAAGGAGCATCGGGTCCAGATACGTTAGTTGCTGGGTATAATGGACCCAGCTGACATCAACGGCTAAACGTATTGTCCAGCTGGGAGGCCTGGGTCTTCTGTCGTTGTGGTCGTGGAGGGATGGGTGGGGGCGAAAACACCCAGGCCACAGATTTCTGGGGCACGGCCGGGGCAATTTCAGGCGTTTTCAGGGATGGTGGTTGTGGTGCCGGGCGTTTGTCCTGTGGTGGTTGTGCCGCCGGGCCATTGACCGTGTGTCTGGCCGGGGTCATTTTTAACGCAGTGTTAATGAGTTCATTCATTCCATTCGTGAATTCTAGAAGAGGCATTGGAGATAGGGAGAAAGAGGAGGATTGGGGTGATGGGGCGGTTGTACCCGCCCCCTCCTCTTCCTCTGTCAACTCTCCGTTGTCAGTTGCCAGTTCACTTTGCTCACTGTTCGGGCCAGCCACGGCTGAAGCAGGGAATCCACAAAACTCTTCTTCATTACTGTCCTCTTCGAACATTTCCCTGAGTGACTCCAACTCTGCATTCATTCGTCTACTCCACTCTTCAGCGGAGATGTTGTCCATATTCAGTTCCTCGTCAGGGAGGGCAGGGACAACGATAGCTCCTCCGTTCACCATAATCAGTTCCTCGTCAGGGAGGGCAGGGACAACGGTAGCTCCTCCGTTCACCAAGGCCGTTCCCCCCTCGGCCGAGGGGGGCAGTTCAGTAACCATACTGTCATGCTCGTCAGGGAGGGCAGGGACAACGGAAGCTCCTCCGTTCACCATAATCAGTTCCTCGTCAGGGAGGGCAGGGACAACGGTAGCTCCTCCGTTCACCAAGGCCGTTCCCCCCTCGGCCGAGGGGGGCAGTTCAGTAACCATAACACTATCTCTTGTTATGGATTCTTCGTGGGTTGCAGATAAGAGTTGTTCATCACAATCTGTTGTTTTGGATTGCTGTGTTCTGGCCAAGGCCAGAGCATGGAGAACATTCTGCAAAAATATCTTTGCTCCTAGCTTATTTAGTTGCCGTTCATCAGCAAATAGGTGTCTTCTGTCGAAGAAAAAACTGAAGTTGTCAATAAAATGCACATTTTTGTCGGTGCATGCAGCTAAAAGCCATTTGCTCAGAGAGAACAGTCTGCTGAAATTCTCGTCTGTGCCTCTCATAGGCGGTAGGGGACCGCTGATCCAAAGCTCTATGTCACTGTTCAGGAAGCTCAATGTGTTGAATAGAGCCCTGAAATTCTCCTTTAAGATTTCTGACTGTTTTTCTTCTGTGTCATATGTGCCAGTATGTAGAATCAGGGTTTTCACCGTTTGGTGTTTGTTGACAAGATCCAGAATTCTGTCTTTCATGTCAGAGACTGTGTCTTTGGGAAAACACATAACTTTTGCCTTCTTCTTTCTTATGCTTTTGACACCTTTTAAAGCAGCATCGCCCACAATCAAAATGTCAGGATCAATCACTGAGGTGGTTCTTACCCTGCTGGGTGGGACGTTCTCTCTGTCAACAGGGGGACTTCGGGGGGCTTCTAGTAGCTGTTCTGTTAGCCAGCTTGGGGAGATGCTACCCCTGTCATCCTCGGCCAGTGGCGTGAATCTGTTTGCCAGCTGCACACTCGGTGTGTGTGGAGATTGGACTGCGTTTGACTTTTTAGCAGTGTTTTTCCCCTTGGCAGTTGCCCATTTATGAAGGGGGGTCGAAGCAGCGCTGTGCCGGGGTAATTCCGGCCATTCGTCGGTGATAAGAGGGCTTTGGGAGGGTGTCCTGCCCGTCGTCCGTTCTTTCATCTTTGGCTTTGCACCAAGGGAATTCCAGGCGAGTGGTTTATCCAGTCTTTGGGTTTGTTTTAATTGGAATAATTCCGTTTCCAGTACTGCAATCCTCTGAAGCAGTTTCTGATAAACCCTTGTAGAAATGGTTGGTCCGGCCATCTTGCTAGTTAGCTAGATGCTACGTATCCAGTCACCAAGTGGCAAAAAATAGTATATTGCAGTACAGCAAAACAATCCCGGAGTTTTATAAGTATCCAAGATCCATTTGTAGTTTCTCAGAGAAAAAATAAAACATCAGTATCAGCAGAAGAATGTAAGCACAAGCGAGCCTAAGCGGGAGCAAGCAGCGATACGTCCGCACTGTAGGAGAGCAAGCAGCAAGATGACATGATGTACTAGACTATCTCCATATATAGTGTTATCCACATCTCCATGTTTAGGCCAAACAGATTCGCTCCATTTCTCCATGTATAGGTCCAAATGCCCAACGTTGAGCTTGACAACGAAACGTTCTTAACACAGCAGCCCCCATATTTACTTTAGAAAATATGTTAAATTCTAAGTACGTTTCGAGTACCGGTTTGATACAAGAGCGAATAAGCACTACACTTCTGGAATCATGTGCGTCGACTTAAAGTTGGATCCAGGCCTAATAACTTTATTTGGCCGCCCTGTTGCCACCTCCTTGTTACATTTTCTTTTCTCCAGGTGGATGGACATTCTTTCATGGACATCCTTTCATAGGTGATCTAAGTCCAGCCGCCCGTATCAGATCAGAGGATCAGATCTCCATGTTTAGGCAAACTCCACACAGAAAGGCCCTATCACTCACACCCTAGGTTGGGTTGGCGATAGGGCCTTTCTGTGTGGAGTTTGCCTAAACATGGAGATGTGGTACAGAAGGACTCATATATGGGCATAAAAAGTATGTCATGTGACATCACTTCCTGTACAGACAGTCAGACAGACAGCCATTGACTCCGACCTAACAATAGCTACTGTCTATGACGGTAGTTCCATATGACATATTGGACTAGACTATCTCCATATATAGTGTTATCCACATCTCCATGTTAGGACTCATATATGGGCATAAAAAGTATGTCATGTGACATCACTTCCTGTACAGACAGTCAGCCATTGACTCCGGATTAACAATGGCTACTGTCTATGACGGTAGTCCCATATTATGACATATTGGACTAGACTATCTCCATATATAGTGTTATCCACATCTCCATGTTTAGACAGCCAATGACTCCGGCCTAACAATGGCTACTTTCTATGACGGTAGTCCCATATGACATGATGGACTGGACTATCTCCATATATAGTGGTATCCACATTTCGTGTAGCCGCCCTGTACAGGAAGTGATGTCACAACTCGCTGACATCACACTGACTTCACAGAGGATACGGACGGTCACGAGGATACGGAAGGAAGGAAGGAAGGAAGGACACTCAAGCGACACGGTTCTTCAGAGTATATGCGACCTTCGGTCGCAATAATATCAAAAAACAACAGTCGTTAAGTCGTCAATGATGTTATAGAACACGTCGTAGTGAGTTCAAGTAGGATAGAGACCTGATCTTTGAATATATGGCAGGATCGACGCCAGTTTAAAAGTATTTTCTGCAGGTTTGAAACTAGGATAGGATAACTTGTGTTGCGTCGTGTCAGTGTGTAAATCCTTGCATGATAACAAGCTGTTAATGGCTGTAGACAACTGGAATTCATTTAAGGTGCTCTATAACCATCATTGATTAATTATGCTTTTCGTTTTAAGTTTAATTTATCATAGAAAATGTAACGGTGTCTAATACCAGACATAGTCTAGATAACCCATGGTCTTTGATGATGAGACCAGTCCTTAACTCATTCTGTGCCTATCCCGAACATGTTCGGGATATGTTCAATCCAAAACAATTTTTTTTAAATTAATTGACTTACCCCGAGCTGCTTGTATAGTCGTGGGTGGTCCTGGCTCGTCCTACGCTAGCCAGCTAGCCATTTTACATGGTCCGACGATATATTCCATTAAAAATGGTTTAAAATACATTTTTGAGACCCCCAATGTTCACCAAATGTTCAGCGCCGCTTCCGGAACGTAGTCCAGTGTGCCTATCCCGAACATGTTCGGGATATTTAATGAAATGAATAAAATGATCCGAGGCCTTCTGAAGCCTGGGCCTAAATGTAAAATCCAGTGGTCCAAATCCTGGGGAAGCCATGCCGGCCGTGAGCCGCGAACGTAGCCGTGAATCGCCGCCGAATCCAATGAAAAACCACATCTTTGGAGGCCCATATCTCTGGATTGTGTTTTTAGGGATGTGGCGCGAGGTTTATTTACGGCGAAATCGCCTAAAAATGATCTTTAAAATGACTAGATGGGAATAGCTATTCTGTTAGCATTAACATCCGGGACCTTTCCATGATGTGTACGAACGTGAGCACGCGCGTCACTGCAACGTGAGCCCCTGGATGCTGAAGCGCTCGCCTATGGGAGAAAGTCTGGCATTCCAACGGCGCCATCTAGGGGCTGGCACTGGAAGCGTTAATAATATCAGACACTATTTAATCCCAATGCTGTTTAATTTTAAATGCATCATTTCGCTTCCTATACTATTAAAAAATCGTATTTGAAAAACACGGAAAACCCCATTCTACTAATGGGGGTTGGTGTTATGTTTTCCCCCACGCTCGACTCCGCCCCCAGCTATGACGCGCTGATGACAGAGCGCTGTGTTGGTGTATCATCAGTGTATTCTGGATTCATGTCAATTTGTGTTTTCAGATATTTAACCACTTGAACCGTCAATACTTAATAAACTTGACCTTTCACTGTACTTAGTCTGCTCTTTTTCCCCTCTACACCAAAGCTCTCTGCCAAAAAGTAGCCGATCTACAACGAGGCGTTGTGAGCTTGAAGATCTGCTATTTTTGGTTAAAGTTCTCAGAATATGGACGTTAGGGTTCAAGTGGTTAATAAAAAAGGAGAAAAAAAGATTCTATCACACAAAGATTTGGAGGACCCCCTGTAGTAACTCTGAGGACCCCCTAGGGGTCCTGGACACCCTGTCGCAGACCTCTGCTGTAGGTAATTATATTACTTTGCATAATAAAGTATTTTGCACCCATGTATGTTGTGTCTACAGCTGTGAGCTTGCGGATCGGCTATTTTCACTATTTCTTATATTAAAACATTTGTTGTCTAATTCATGGAATTTCTCAGATTAAAATATGTATTCATGAAATTCCTTAGAAAAAAACAACTAGCTTTTTATTTTTATTTTTATATATATATATATATAATTGAAAGATTACAAACTAAATCTCGGAAAACAAAAAATAAACGGACCCATAAAAATGTGTCTGTGACTCATTATGGGTCCCGACCTAGCCTGACACTCAGCCTGAATTGACATTTCGTTTCACTCCATTATTCAGTCTGAACTCACTTCCACCGAAGGCGATTGCAGGGATGGGCGTTGACAAAAAAAAGGCAGTCTTCAGCGATTGGTTCAGTGTGGCTGGCTAGTGGCTAGCCTGTTGCTTGCTAGTGATTAGATTAGATTAGATTAGAGTTTATTTGTCATTGTAACAATACAGTACAGGTACAGCAGGCACAGTTTCATTTGTCAACGATCAACTCATTTACAAAGAACAGTACACATACAAGTACATTCACAGTACAACGAAATGTATTTGTGCATTTAAGGGTGCACGGCTGCTGCCATTCCACGGCGCTGCCAATATAGCCCTTTCTTGCTGAGCAAGAGTGCTACTTGCTACTAAAGAAACAGTCAGAATAGGAGCACTACGAACTAGTAATCAAACACAACATAACATGCCTGCTACTGGTGTTTCATAGCGAGATCGATACGATCGCATTTTACCGCAATTTACCGCATTTTATCGCGACGCGATGCGCGGTACGGTACGGCGGCGGCGCTGGTGTACTTGGAAACACACGTGAGTTCTGGGAAACCCCCACCCACGCTGATCACAAGACGCTGATTCACGACGCTGATTCGCCGATCGGATTTTCAACCGAGGCAGGCCTCTTCAATGAGAGCGATGCTAGACCCCTGAATCGCCAAAACAAACAATTTAAAGGGGTGTGGCTAGCGATTCAGGGTCTGGAACTAGGCTAAGTCCCGACCCACTGCTTGGGAAACAGTGGTCTGGTCTATCATTTCTCCCTGGTTCCTGTACATACACTTTTATACCACAGGAGGCCGCTCTTTACCTGTGTAACGGATGTAACACTTACAGGTTACGTTTATAATACAGTATTGTGTTATCCTTTTAGTCTTAACCCTGCAAGACCCGAATTAATACTTGAAAAAGACATTTTTCAACCTTTCAGATGGTGTTGTAGGAGTACTTTGGAGAGGAAAATGTAATGTTGTTTTTTTAGTGTTTTTGTAAGGTTTATAGCCATACATCAGAATTCATGCTCTAATGTTCATTTTGTGGATATGTTCATGTGATAGGGATGAAAGGAAGGTGTTGTTATTTTTAATTTTTTGTATTATTTCTTTAACTACAATGATGTTTTCTTTTTGTTTCTTTTATTTAAACACATTGTATTTTCGTTATGGTATTTATGTTGTAATAATATTCCTTTCCCCCTAATCATGTTCTCTTTTTCTGAATGGACTGCGGGACTTTAAGTGAATGGAGGTTCTGGATAGGATAACTAGCGGCCATGTTGCAGCCTATGCAGTGTGGGGTGACGTCACGGCTGGCCAATTGAGTGGCAGCTGGGCGAGACGCAGGACTATGAATGAGACGGTGTGACTCAGTCAAGGGGAAGCAGGGGAGCAGAACAGACGTGTTGAGAGAGCAGAGACATCGGGGGTTCTAAGGAACCATGTACGCAGAGCAGAGACTCATGTGACTGAGTAGAGTAGCTATGCTACGCTAAGTGAGAACCATTGTGCGAACCTTATTAGTTACAGCGACGGAGAGACGGCTACCTGACCCACTGTGAGAGGGACGGTGAGAGACGGAGAGACGGCTACCTGACCCACTGTGAGAGGGACGGTCCTGTGTGTGTCGCACGCATACATCACTCACCGGCAAGCATTTGCTTGCCGGGTGTGTAAGTACCTGTCTATCGCGACACATGAAGTTAAAGCACCGCACCTTAGGACGACCAATTCTGCACCTGTGAACATATGAGCTGGCGGCCTCCTCTTGTGTGTTTCAGAATCTGACGTAGGATGTATGCTGTTGAATACTGCTGAGCTGTGTGGCTACTTTGAGCTCCCTGGTGCCCACCCCCTGGCTGTATTATTCGTTGAATAACGATACTAGTAGAGTGCGACCCACGATCTGCACCGGCACTTTACTAGTCGATCAAAGATAACATTTTAACTATTTAATAAATGATTTGAATAATTTTATTAGTTTAGTGGCGCCTTTAGGTAGTTAGGTTTTCTTTTGGTTTTATTGTTCTATGGCATTTTAGAGTCCCCCTGTATAGGATCCAATAAAATCTTTGTACCTTTGTACCCCCCTGAACAAACTGTGTGGTGTCAGTCTCTCTAGGGTGTTCGTACCCAATTATTGCTCTCCCAGCCTGGTATTATTATTAAGAACCTGTGTCTTAGCCTAGTGGTGTGTAAACCTTTAATGGTTTGTTGGTTAAAGTCCAACTGGCGTTGTCCGGCAACAAAGGTCCCCCTTTTTCATTTGGGTTTATATAAGAACAATCATACAGCAGTAATATATATATATTCCTTTAATGATAAATGGTTAATAGTATTGCATTATTGTAATACAGTTATTTCTGAACGTAACAGTAAGACTGGCCCATCTTACATTCACAATAATAACATATGTTCTAGACATTCTAATGATCACCAAAACAAATATTACAGGCATTTTACTTATGTTTTGGTGAAGAATAGCTTCAGTGAAATAGTGAGATGTTGTTCGTCCATTGTATAACTAAAGCATTATAGCATTGTACTAAAAAATAGGATCCAATGGTGATGTTTAGGTGAAGAAGTATTGTGTTATCCTTTTAGCCTTAATGTCTGACTGTACCTCTGTTTACATTTATGACTAAAGTATTGTGTTATCCTTTTAGCCTTAATGTCTGACTGTACCTCTGTTTACATTTATGACTAATAAAGTATTGTGTTATCCTTTTAGCCTTAATGTCTGACTGTACCTCTGTTTACATTTATGACTAATAAAGTATTGTGTTATCCTTTTAGCCTTAATGTCTGACTGTACCTCTGTTTACATTTATGACTAATAAAGTATTGTGTTATCCTTTTAGCCTTAATGTCTGACTGTACCTCTGTTTACATTTATGACTAATAAAGTATTGTGTTATCCTTTTAGCCTTAATGTCTGACTGTACCTCTGTTTACATTTATGACTAATAAAGTATTGTGTTATCCTTTTAGCCTTAATGTCTGACTGTACCTCTGTTTACATTTATGACTAATAAAGTATTGTGTTATCCTTTTAGCCTTAATGTCTGACTGTACCTCTGTTTACATTTATGACTAATAAAGTATTGTGTTATCCTTTTAGCCTTAATGTCTGACTGTACCTCTGTTTACATTTATGACTAATGTTGTGAACTTGTAGATCAGCTATGTTCACTTTATTTGGCTTTAACTTAAGTAATTAAAGCTGTGGTTCTCAAAGTGGGGTCCGGGGACCCCCAGGGGTCCTTGAGGTTTGGTTCTTGGGGATCCCCATCAAAACAAATGAATACAAAATGAATTAATAAACACTTAAGCCTGATTAACTCATTGTTAGATCGGCTACAACAACATACAGCAGAAACATTCCAGTCATATAATGATTTAAACGAGGCTGTGCAGATTCATTATAAAATGATTTAATGAGGTTGTGCTTTCTTTGGCTTTGGCTGTAAAATCACTCCAAGAACAATACAGTACACTTTGATTTAAAACCCTTAAAATCAATTCAATTAATTACAGTGTCATATCACAGGTTTCCCGAGAAACTCAGAGTGGAATTAACCAAATGGACCATTTGGTTACAAGCTCACAGCGCGGCACCGAGTGCCACGCTGTGAGCTTGTAGATCTGCTATTTTCTTTATAATAGTTAAAGCATCAAATAATGGTTAAAGTGGTTCCAGGTCTTAATGGGTTAAAAGAGTTTGTATTGTTATTAACAATGTGTTAAAGGACAACTTTGTTTTTTTACAACAATGGTTCATATTTTAGATTGTAATTAGAGAAAAGAAAAAGTGAGTGTTAAAATGTTTTCATTTGCTAAATATGCTAAATATGTCTTTTTAGACACAATAAGCCAGCAGTTTCTTTATTGCTATTTACAGTAACACTACTAGCCCCCATAAGTCACATCCAACCATGAAAGGTTGCGTTGTATCTTGGGAATGGGCTTATTCTGTGTAAAATGACATATTTAGCCACTTGTACGCATGCCCCCAACCACTGAAATAAGAAGAATCTCTAAAACAATAGAACGAAGTAAACAAAATAATTTTAACACTCACCTTTTATATTCTTTAATTACAATCTCAAATATGAACCCTTGTTGTAAAAAAACAAAGTTGTCCTTTAAGGCCCATTCATAATCCATTGAAGGTGCAGAGCAGTTCAATGCAGTGTAGTTTTATAAACAGTCATACTAGGGTGAGGTCAGACTTTAGAAAACTACTGCTCTGCAATTTCTCTGATGTATGAATGGGCTTTAACTGTCCTTCAGACATGAAGTCCTCCTCATCCATAGTTACCAGATCTGAGTGTAGATGAAACCAAAGGGTTTCTAATGAACCCAATGTTTATCCCAGAGGAACCGGGTCCAAACCGTCTGCATCAGCACCACTGGAAACATGAAGTTAAAAACACTGCACTTCAAGATATTTACAAGTTTATTAGGAAAAAAAAGAAATCACACTTAAAAACAAATCTTTGATAGAACCACTCCCCTTCCTCTTCCTACCATGTGGTTGGTAATGGAAGGGGAGCTTGTTTACATCAGCACGAGGTTCACACGTTTGGTAATTTTTCCTGTTTACGTGGAGACAAGACGCAGAGCGTCTTCAAAGAGTTCCACCGTGGAAGGTGGTTTCTCTTTGTTTTGCCGATTCAACCAGCCGACAACGCCGCTGTCGCCTCAACTGACTAAAAATCTTCCTGCCGTTTGCTCTAAAGGCCGTTGTCCCCTAAACCGACTTCAAATCTTCCTGCCGTTTGCTCTAAAGGCCGCTGTCGCCTCAACTGACTTAAAATCTTCCTGCCGTTTGCTCTAAAGGCCGTTGTCCCCTAAACCGACTTCAAATCTTCCTGCCGTTTGCTCTAAAGGCCGTTGTCCCCTAAACCAACTTCAAATCTTCCTGCCGTTTGCTCTAAAGGCCGTTGTCCCCTAAACCAACTTCAAATCTTCCTGCCGTTTGCTCTAAAGGCCGCTGTCCCCTAAACCAACTTCAAATCTTCCTGCCGTTTGCTCTAAAGGCCGCTGTCCCCTAAACCAACTTCAAATCTTCCTGCCGTTTGCTCTAAAGGCCGCTGTCCCCTAAACCAACTTCAAATCTTCCTGCCGTTTGCTCTAAAGGCCGCTGTCCCCTAAACCAACTTCAAATCTTCCTGCCGTTTGCTCTAAAGGCCGTTGTCCCCTAAACCAACTTCAAATCTTCCTGCCGTTTGCTCTAAAGGCCGCTGTCCCCTAAACCAACTTCAAATCTTCCTGCCGTTTGCTCTAAAGGCCGTTGTCCCCTAAACCGACTTCAAATCTTTCTGCCGTTCCCTCTAAAGGCCGTAGTCGTCTACGTTGAGGGGGTAGATAGGGAGTCTTGATAGGGGCTCATGTGGTCAAAGCAATATATAAACATGCAGTGCATTGGCGCCACCTTCTAACAAGTAGGTCGGGAGTGGCTTATTGTCGGTATCAGCCGGTAACACGCGGGAGTCTGTCCCCGTTACAATGCGCTAGACCCCTGGGAGATGGACTGCTGAGGTGTAGCGCCACACCTACCATGAGCTCCCAGTACTTGCCGCACGACTTGCCAAGACGTGCTACTCATACGCTGAGTTGGCGGTGCCCGGAATCGAACCCATGACCTTGCGGTACAAAGGCGAGAGCTCTACCGACTGAGCTACCTTCTGCTCAAGAATGATTCTGCACCGTCTGGTTTCAATGGTTTGTCTCTGATACAACTAATATATACGTATATATATATATATGTACAGTATATATAAAATAAAAATAAAATACAATAAAACATTGATTTGTTAAGTTTAAAAACATGAACAGTTGGGCCCTCTCTGTCCTTAGCCAAAACGTTCTCTCTCCATCAAAGACTAACCTGACTCTGCCAGATGGTGGCAGCAGTGAGTACCGCCCTACTTTACCATCTGAGACTGCTCGGGGAGAGTTGATAACACTCGTAAAGTTCCAGACCGGACCAATCAGCGGCAGCTACGGGCGGGCTCTGAGCGGCTCTGAGCCAATAGAGTCTGACTGCAGACCATGTGGAAACCCAGGAGGCGGATTCTGGGTGTAACGTCATGCAGACAGGCCAATATGAGTGGTTGGAGTTGGCATCTCAGACTGTGATAGACAGACGGCCCCATCCAATCACCTGCTAAAGAATTTTTAAAAATGGCCCGCCCCTTACATCGGGTCTGCCCGAGCAATCTCAGATGGTAAAAATAGGGCGATATATGCAGTATACGCACTACTGCCACCATCTGGCCGAGTCAGGTTATCAAAAGACACCATTGTCTGGAATCCCTCCATGTTTTTTCTGTAATGTACAGGTGTCCTGTAGTACCGAGTACGTATAACCTCTGTACTGTTAGCCCACGTACTTTGCGTAGTATGTGCCCGATCCAGGGACCACATCACACCGGTCCTCCATGACCTCCGCTGGCTCCCAGTCAAACACACAACTCAACCTCAAGATACTGATCTCCTCCTACAAGGCCCTCAACAACCGGGAGTGTTTCCCGTCAACAACCACAGGCCCCCCGCCATACCTGTGAACCTGAGCTGAACCTGGGGTGATAATGTCTGGAGTGTACAGTACTTCCCAGCTCACCTCAAAGCTGTCCACCACCCTCGTCTCCTTTTAAAACCACCCACAAAAACCCACCTCTTCAAAACTTGCATTCCCCCCACCTAATTCTAATCCTCCTTTTACCTTCTTTGATTTGTGTTTGATTAGTCTCTTAGTCTCATTTTAATAACTAGTTATTTTCTTAATGACGTTTGTTTTTGTTTGTCTTGTTTTGTAAAGCAGATTTTGACTAGGCTGGAAAATGTCATTATCTAGTAATGCTTCTGTCACAAACCCGAGCTAAAGGCTCATGTTCACAACGTGACCTTCTCTCACTCAGCAAAAATGTGTCTTCTTTAATAGCGTTAACATAAATCTAGTTTTGAAACGATTCCACATGATGACATTGTAAAAACCTGCAAATGAAATAGTCACTCAAAGAAAACGGTTGCAGCTTTGCAGTCCAGGTCCTCAAACATTGGACTTCCTTCTCCAGTTAACACTGATTTTTATCTCCGAACAGGACCTCTGGTAGGCTACTGATGGTTTTATCTCCTAGCAGGACCTCTAGTACTGATGGTTTTATCTCCTAGTATCAGTACTAGAGGTCCTGGTAGGAGATAAAACCATCAGTACTAGAGGTCCTGGTAGGAGATAAAACCATCAGTACCAGAGGTCCTGGTAGGAGATAAAGGGTCCCTTGATGACTGGGGTGTGGAATCAGGAAGTAGGGTCCCCGCTAGCCCCGCCCCTCCCATCAGAGTGATGTCACAGGTTGTTGTCCACGCATCGGCCAATGGGAGAGTCCGGGCAGCGGCAGGTGAAGCCGCCGGGGCGTGGCAGACACAGGTGAGAGCAGCCTCCGTTGTTGGAGCAGTAGTTGTATCCTGAGGAGGAGAAAAGGTTATGTCACCATCACTGTGACCAAATAAAATGTGATTTACAACATTATCTTGATAACTAGAAAATGTCCAAGGCCAATGTGAGAAGGGTGGCATCTGTTCCTTGACCTAGTGGGAATGTGCTTGCAAGATTTCACGCACATCACAGGCTGTGTTCATGATTTGAGGTGTTTTTGGACACTTTCTTGCTGCTTGCAGCTATATTTATTATTATTATATTGTTTTTTTGTGTGCACTTCATAGGCATGTTAGATAAAGGTCCTTAGATTGTGTGTAGAATGTTTCATGCAAATTGCTAAAAAAAATCCCAGAATAAAAACGGGTTTAAGGGTTTCACAAACTGCTCAAAATTATTCCCCTTTGGCAAATTGGAATAAGATTGGTTTCAGTGATATTTGGACTAACCCTCTAGTCTACATCTTTGCCAAATGCCATGAACATGTAAGGTTGCATGTATGATTTAGAGGCAAAAGAATAATTTGCATAAAACTGCAATATTCAGTGAATTATTAAAACATTATGTTTCATCTCTTTGATCAGTTTGACCGTATTGGTCCAAAGTTGATGTAAAAAAAAGTTTTGTGCACGTGACGCGAAAATCCCGGGACGAGATAGATTTTTACTGTTTTTCATATAATTCAAAATGGTGGGAGAACTAAAGGTCAGAGGTCAAAAGTTAGAGTGTCAAAGTTTTTCGGCATGAGGAGACGCAGAAGTGTGTCCAGGTTTCATGTATGTACGTCCAACAGAGCATGAGCTATACCTGTCCAAAGTTTGCACTTTCGAAGGCTTCCTACAGCGCCACCCTTTGGCCGATTGCTGTAAAAAGTAATTGCACACTTCGCCACTGTAAGCTGAACACATTGATGTTTGAATATCTATTTTCGGTTTAAGTATGTAGGAGTAGAAAGGTGCCAAAGTTTTGAGGAGAACTGTTGACTGATTGACTGATTGACTGACTGACTGACTGACTGACTGACTGACTGACTGACTGATAGATAAATAACGACAATCAAGATAATCTGGGGATTTGCCAAAAATAGCCGATCTACAAGCTCACAACGTGTTGCGTTGCGACACTATGTGAGCTTGTAGATCGGCTCACGATTCCCGTTGAAGTAAAGTGGATTTGAAATTTGGCGTCAGTGTTTTAGTGAAATGTATTCACTATTAAATGAATATATTATAAATTAAACTATATAGAACAGATACTGTTACCTTGGTGACACTGGGTGGGTGTGGTTAGGGTGTAGGGGGTGTGGTCTGTTACCTTGGTGACACTGGGTGGGCGTGGTTAGGGTGTAGGGGGTGTGGTCAGTTACCTTGGTGACACTGGGTGGGCGTGGTTAGGGTGTAGGGGGTGTGGTCTGTTACCTTGGTGACACTGGGTGGGCGTGGTTAGGGTGTAGGGGGTGTGGTCTGTTACCTTGGTGACACTGGGTGGGTGTGGTTAGGGTGTAGGGGGTGTGATCAGTTACCTTGGTGACACTGGGTGGGCGTGGTTAGGGTGTAGGGGGTGTGGTCAATTACCTTGGTGACACTGGGTGCACTGGTTGGTCGTGGCTAGGGTGTAGGGGGTGTGGTTATGGGTGTGGTCAGTTACCTTGGTGACACTGGGTGGGTGTGGTCGTGATGCCGTAGACTCTGGAGCGTTTCTGTGGCAGGAACTCGTCAGTCTCTCTGCCCGTCTGTCTGTCCACGGCTACCACCGCCTCTCTGAAACCACACATTTTGATTTAGTTTTAGTCTTAGTCTTTTGAATAAAATGTAATTTTGTCATAATTTAGTCACCTGAAAAGTATTAGTTTTAGTCTAATTTTAGACTAAAACTAAACATCATAAGATTATAGGCGACTAAATCTACAGTTGATTTAGTCAACGGAAATTTATTTTGGCAGGCCTTGATGGCATCGTAATCAATGACTGATTTTACACTTGGTTGCTCGCAACACCTGAGAGCAACCAAACATAAAATGACTCTCTTCTCCACTAGCCCTCCCTAACATTTTAGTCTAGTTTTTATTTTGTTGACGAAATTATGAATATATTTAGTCTTAGTTTTAGTCATCACAGCTTAGTTTTTATTTTGTTTTTATTTAGTTTTCGTCAGGGAAAAAAACGCAGTCGACAAACATTTTCATCATAGTTTTAGTCGACGAAATCAACACTGCAACAAAAAAACTGTCTGTCTGTCTGTCTGTCTGTCTGTCTGTCTGTCTGTCTGTCTGTCCGCGGCTAACCTCGCATCACAAAAGCCCTCCGAAGAGGAAAGCCTGGTGTTCGTTTACAACGGGCGGTTTGATCCGGTCTAGGCGGAAACCACAAGCTGGGAGAAGCAGATTCACTTTGTTTTGGTTCCCCCCGTTTGTTTCCCCAATCCCTATTAAAATGCTCCAGTAGCCTAGTGTAGTCTTGCCAGTCGCTAACAGATGGACTAAAAGATGCATATACCAAACACATTTTCCAAAAGCAAAACTACGCCGCATCAAGGAGTTTATTAGGTAGGCCCTAAAAGTATGTCCTTGAGTGCACGGGAATTATTTTGGGTTAAAACTGAATCCGGTTTGATCTTTCCGTCCAAATTGTAGTCCTTTGAGGACTACAACGTGACTTAGGCTGTTTCCGCTCCCGACCGGATCAAAGCCTGAAAAGTGAAGCGATCCCAGACTAGTCCACGGCTACTACTTACTGGACACAGTAAGCAGGAGGGATCAAAACAATCTCCATTGGCTCCGATGTTAAAGGGGAGAACCACACATTGTTTAACTCATTAATATCTTTGAGTTGTTATGTGGAAATAAGAATAAAGTCCTAATTAACATCTTAATTAGCTATTAATTATATGTTAATTACCTCCTCCAGTCAGTATAGTACAGGTATCGTCCATAGGGTTAATTATATGTTAATTATATGTTAATTAGATGTTAATTACCTCCTCCAGTCAGTATAGTAGAGGTATCGTCCGTAGGGTTAATTAGATGTTAATTAGATGTTAATGAGATGTTAATGAGATGATAATTACCTCCTCCAGTCAGTATAGTAAAGGTATCGTCCGTAGGGTTAATTAGATGTTAATTAGATGTTAATGAGATGTTAATGAGATGATAATTACCTCCTCCAGTCAGTATAATACAGGTATCGTCCATAGGCCACCACAGAGAACGGATACTGAATTCCTTCAACGATCTGACGGCGCACCCTCCTGGCCGGGTCCACACACTCCACCTTATGAGTCCCTGTACACACACACACACACATGCACGCACACACACACACACACACACACACACACACACACACACACACACATGCACACGCACACACACACACAGGTGGCCTAAGACATTCTTCTTGTTGATATACTAGATAGTAAACTTTTGGTCGTGGACATTCTTCAGGCATTTTGGGCATAAAGAAGGTCTGACTTGGTCAACAGATAAAAATGTGATTAAAATGTTGCAAAACCCATGAATTATAGTGTGACCAAAAAGACATAATTGGATTACGGCAAGAAAAGCACTCGTTCGGAATTCTACTTACCACCCATGGGGCCAAACTCGTTCAGTAACGAGACAAGGCCACTGGAGGTCGCTGTGCCAAAACTCAGTTGTCTCGTTGAGAGACGAGACAAAGGGTTAATTTTACAGTGTGCAGCTTTGCGCATGTTGTGTTACCTGTGAAAGACCCTGGTCCATACGTCATAACATGACTCGCACAGAAGCAAAATGGAGCGTCTATGCTGCATTGACTTCCGAGGCTCTTCAAAATAAAGGGTAAGTGAACGGCGGCAGCAGCAACAGCTGATGAATCAACAGCTGGTGAATCTGCTCCTCAAGGAAGGCGGTCGCTTTTTTTCCTTCTCTCCCTACCTCGTGTGTCTGCTACCCTGTCCTGCCTGCTGGAGCGTATCTGAACACTGTCTCTACTCTCGTAGCTATTTGGCACTCCTCCTGCGAGAGAGGAAACTTTGTTGAAGAGCGCTTCCCACCCTCCCACCCTCAAACACCTGTTGTTGTGTCTTCTGGACTGTTCCAGCCTGTCAGGATGTCTCATAGCCCTGACACCGCGGGAGAGACAATTTGCTTTGACCTGGTTCACTTCCCAGAGCCGATAAGCAGGACTACACCTGCATAAACACATGACTATCATGACTTTCAGATACACACCTCCCCACGCACACACCCGCCTCCACTCCCCTCCACACCGCCTCTATCTGTTCGTACAGGCAAACGGGGGGGGGGCCCCCCCGTTTGTCAACCTGTTTGTTTTGTTTGTCAACCTGTTTTTCCTTGTGTTTGTTGTTTTTGTTTGACCACCCTGAATTGTTGCGCAGGTTCTCCAAGATAGCGCCGCCCATGGCTGCTGTGGTGACTACGTGTTGCGTTCTGTCGGTGTTGTTTGGTGTTTGTCTGTTTTTTGTTTTTATGTTATATGTGAAAAAATGATTTGAATGCAAAAATGTAGTATGCCAAAGCAAATTCCTATGTGTATAACACAATGGTTAATAAAGTAATCTGAATCTGAATCTGAATCTAGAAATGTTAGAAACCTTGGCTCCCATTGTGTTAAAGATGAAAAAAAGAAGACCACTGCCCGTCCGGTGTTTACCTGCGTCTGCCCAGCAGAGCTGCTGGCTGTCGGGGTCATAGGTCAGGGCGTTGGGCAGGGAGAGGTCATCTTTCACCAGGACAGAACGGTCAGAGCCGTCCATGCTGGACGTCTCTATCTTTGGACCGTCTCTGTTCCAGTCTGTCCAGTAGAGACGCCTAGCATGTACACCACACACACACACACACACACACACACACACACACACACACACACACACACACACACACACACACACACACACACACACACACACACACACACACACAGCACACACGCACACACATGCAGAGTTAAGAAACATTCTGATAAAATACTAATCCTCTTCTTTTTTTAAACATTATGTTAGATTATCATTTTATGATTGTCTATGATTGATTTAATTTGATTTGATTTAATTTACTCACTCATAAAAACAGGTCTGAGAAACAATGCAAGATACAGCTTAAAGTGTAGTATTGTATAAAGAGTGGGCCCTATTTTTATTATTGTTTTGTACAGTGGGCCCTATTCTTTCTTCCATGCCTTAAACTTCTTTTCCTTTTTTTTTACTATTTTGAAAAACTATGTTTAAATAGTTAAAAAAGTTGATCTACTGCACTGCACAAGCTCACAATGTGTTGATGTAGCTTGGCTATTTGAAGTATTTTAAAATGTTTTTCAAAATAGTAAAAAACAAAAAAGAGGCAAAGAAGTTTAAGGCGTGGAAGAAAAGATGTTGAGTATGAAGGTGTCTGACCCGTAAGTGTTAAAGTGTAGCGATGTGTGGTATATGTATCACGTCACTAACCCATAGTTAGGGTCAGTAACGATGGCTCTGGGGTTGACCAGGTTAGTTTAGTGGTGTATATATTTAATTATACAACAGGTAGTCGGGCTCTCAATGGAAAACAGGCTCTCCAACCGTGCATATAACGAGCACAAAGTTAGTTTAGAGGTGTATATATATAACTAACCCATAGTTAGGGTCAGTGACTATAGCTCTAGGGTTGACCAGGTTAGTTTAGTGATGTATATACAGTATATAACTAACTAACCCATAGTTAGGGTCAGTGACTATAGCTCTAGGGTTAACCAGGGTTAGTTAAGAGGTGTATATATATATAACTAACCCATAGTTAGGGTCAGTGACTATAGCTCTAGGGTTAACCAGGGTTAGTTAAGAGGTGTATATATATATAACTAACCCATAGTTAGGGTCAGTGACTATAGCTCTAGGGTTAACCAGGGTTAGTTTAGAGGTGTATATATATATATATAACTAACCCATAGTTAGGGTCAGTAACTATAGCTCTAGGGTTAACCAGGGTTAGTTTAGAGGTGTATATGTTACAGTATGTTCAAGAAACCAGTAAAAGTTGTCAAGGAGCACTCGTTTTGACGTTCACCACACACTAATCACCACCAGATGGCGACGTCAGCCACTGCTCTGCCATTCACCAGAGTGTATATAAGAGAGTTACGTCACGCTTTGAACTCGCCGCAGACCGGAAGTGTTTACTCTTTATTTACTAGCCTAGCCTAGCCTAGCCTAGCCTAGCCTAGCCATTAGCTCCATTGTAGTCACTTGGACAGGGCGTTTAACGTGCGCTTGCCCAGGCCTTACGGCCTGGGCATAAATATAACGATTGCATTCACCACGGCTTCGTAACTCGCGCGGCGCTCCGCCGGCCGCGCGGCCCTGGCCCGCTCTTCGCGGCCACTCGCGCCTGCGGCGCTCGGGGGCGAAGAGCAGGACCAAGGTCCGCTGGCCTTCGCGCCGCTTGGGGCTTCGTGGACCCAGGGGGGCCTCGTAACTCGTTTGGGCTTCGTGGATACAGGGGGGCTTCGGTAGCCGCTCGCAGTGTCGTGGACAATAGAGCGGCGCACCGCCTGCAGTACGTTGTTGTGGCGACCGCTTGCTCCGCCCCGTGCCGCACCACGAGTGCTCCGCGTCTCGAATGTGCTGTTTCTCTAATATACTATGACATATATATATATAACTAACCCATAGTTAGGGTCAGTGACTATAGCCCGGGGGTTGACCAGGGTTAGTTTAGTGGTGTATATAACTAACTAACCCATAGTTAGTGTTAGTTTAGTGGTGTATATATATAACTAACCCATAGTTAGTGTTAGTTTAGTGGTGTATATATATAACTAACCCATAGTTAGGGTCAGTGACTATAGCTCTAGGGTTAACCAGGGTTAGTTTAGAGGTGTATATATATATATATATATAACTAACCCATAGTTAGGGTCAGTGACTATAGCTCTAGGGTTGACCAGGGTTAGTTTAGAGGTGTATATATATATAACTAACCCATAGTTAGGGTCAGTAACTATAGCTCTAGGGTTAACCAGGGTTAGTTTAGAGGTGTATATTATGTAACTAACCCATAGTTAGGGTCAGTGACTATAGCCCGGGGGTTAACCAGGGTTAGTTTAGTGGTGTATATATATAACTAACCCATAGTTAGGGTCGGTAACGATGGCTCTAGGGTTGACCAGGTTAGTTTAGAGGTGTATATATATAACTAACCCATAGTTAGGGTCGGTAACGATGGCTCTAGGGTTGACCAGGTCGGTGCTGAACAGCACCCTCCGGTGGCTGCCGTCCAGACGCGCCACCTCCACCGTGTCGCGCATGGAGTCGGTCCAGAAGAGGAGGCGGGCCAAGTGGTCGATGGCCACGCCCTCTGGGCTCTCCAGGTCTGAGGGGAAGTGACATCACACATCAGCATTATAGGGAATGTTGTACAGTACATTTACTCAAGTACTGTACCTAAGTACAACTTTGTACTTTGTAGATTTTGATTATAATTACAAAACACACATTAAAGGAGCTATAGTCAACTTTGTCATTGTAGGGCCGACACTTTGTTTACATCCTAGTCTATGGGGCTGTTAAAGGAGTAGTTCACCCCCAAAATGACTTTTTTTCCTATTGATTACTCATGCCATGGAGAGTAGAGTTCAATAATAATTTTTGGTTTTGTCACATTCCTAAGACAAAATTTTGATTTGAGTAAATTTACCCCCATTGATTCCGGATGGTGACCCGTTTCGAAACGGGTCACCATCCGGAACGAATGGGGGTAAATTTATTGTTATCAAATTTTTGTCTTAGGAATGCGACAAAAAACTAAAAATATTATTGAACTCTAGTCTCCATGGCGTGACTAATCAATAGAAAAAAAGTCATTTTGGGGGTGAACTACTCCTTTAAGTCTGACATCATTTTGTAGGCAGAGGAGAACTCTGCCCTCCAAAAAAGCGATTTCTTTACAATTTTTACTATTTTACTAATTTTTCTTCTCTTTGTTGTTGACAGGAAAGTGGTAGAATTATACTTTAGTCGCTATTTTTGTCTCGGATCTGTTGAAAATAGCGAGGGACAGAAAATGCTCTGGGGGCAGAGTTCTCCTCTGCCTACAAAATGATGTCACGGCTTAAAAGCCTCATAGCCTAGAATGTAAACAAAGTGTCGGTCTGACAATGGCCAAAATGATTATTTTTATCATTATTTTACGCTTTTTGTGGTCATTTTTGAATAGAAACACATTTATGAAGCTTATTTCTTTATAAAATATTTCGGAAACATTCTTTTTATTTTAGTATCCGTTTTTCAAGAAAAAGTTGACTATAGCTCCTTTAACCTATTTCAGTATACCAGCGGTGTAGTCACGGGTGGGCCTGACTAGGCCCAGGCCCACCCATTTTGTTTTTTATGCCCACCCAAAAATAACTAAAACAGTTTTGACTTTCCGATGTGCAGCTTTCCGAACTCTAATTCGAGGTAATTTTGTTTTTCAGAAGATATCTTTATCAGATATTTTTGAAAAAAAGATTTCGCTTTTTATCATCGCGAGAACAAAGGCTTCCATTATAACATTGTAACTTTTCAGTAACAGAAAGCCTGCAGTTTCTATTAGCTTGGATTCCCCATTGATGATGTCACTGGTAGACGGGTTTCTGAACTGCCCACTATGAGAGACACAGAAAATTGTGCTATTTTATCAATGATATGAAGATAGTTCAAAGTGGTGAAGTCCTCCTTTAAGTACAACTTTGTACTTTGTAGATTTTGAATATAATTAAAAAAACATATTAACCACTTCAGCACTATATACATTGAAAGTCGCCGATCTACAAGCTCACAATGCTTTACTCAAGTAAATGTGACTGAGCATGACACTGGGGCAGTAATTTCGGAAGCCACTACTTTAGACCACAGCTAAAATTACTTTTTTTTTTTTTTTAATGTGATAAAGCCACAAAAGCATGTTCACTTAAACACCAGAGCTTAACTCTGCATGTAAATAAGACTTTTTTTTAATTAATGTGAGAGATCGGGACATAATTCTGTTGGTCCTCCCAAATTTAGACTTGAATATCTCAAAAGTACTATTTCAGCATGGCTCATTCTATAAGCCATATCTTCAAAACTTTTGGGTCAATCTCCACAACCAGTATATTATTTTGTAGCTATGATTCCCAGCTTTCAAATGAAATGATAAAATGAAAATGAAAAAAAAGATTCAATGACTAGCCATCAGCCGCGCTGGGACACAAATGTTGAATTACGGACATTCACAACAGAATGTTTCTACCTTGCAGTATATCGATACTTTTACTGAAGTAAAACATGTGAGTACTCAAAGTGTGGTCCAGGGACCCTCATGGTTCCAAATGGACCCTTATGGGTGTGTAACTCTGAGAGGGTACAAATGGAATGGTTCAATTTGTACACTCTCAGAGTTATGGGGGTCCTTGAAATGTATGAGTACCACAGTGCTACACATAATGGTACTAATGGCCTTCATCAGTATTATAATAATAAGCCCTATTCACGGCCCGCCCACAAATTTCTCAGCAACTTCCTGGTGCTGACGTCAGTTTAGAAGGGTAAAATAACACAGAAATAGCTGGACTTAAAAAAATCATTATTTCGAACGGTAAAGTAAATTATAACGCTTTGTGCCTTTTACTATCTTGTGTTCTTGTTCATGCTAGCCGTACTTTATACTGTACTATTCGGAAATTACATTAAATTTGCGATTTCTGTGTTAACTCTATGGGCTTAGCAGGGTTGTATCCCTTCAAAACATGACTTCAGCACTGGGGGGATGCTGAGTGGGCGGGCCGTGAATAGGGCTTATTGTTAAGACCTATGAAGAAAGAAAGTAAGGAAGAGGACCGATGTCTTCCTCCAGTAAGGCTGCGGTGCCATAGAGCCATAGTTTGAAGATAAGCTCATAGAAAATGTCTTCAAACATAAAAGGGTGCAGTACCGGCTGTGACCACTGGGCTGGTGTCTCCGCCGTCGAGGCGTGCTCTGCTGATGGCTGGTCCTGTGATGTCAGTCCAGTAGACCATGTGATCAACACAGTCATAGGCCACCGCTATCACCACCTTATCCTGTAACCATAGTAACACATTAATAACACATAACACACCGCTATCACCACCTTGTCCTGGTTACAACATATCAATAACACATTTATAACACATTATAACGTGTGTGTGTGTGTGTGTGTGTGTGTGTGTGTGTGTGTGTGTGTGTGTGTGTGTGTGTGTGTGTGTGTGTGTGTGTGTGTGCATGCGCTGAGCTCATGCTTCCTTCAGTGCACGAGGAGTGAGCAGGCCGCCTCTTATCACCTGACAGGGGAGGGGGGAGTTTCCCCGGTTGGACGTAGCGCGTGGAAGGAACACGTTATTCCAACCAGTTGCTTTCCCCTCCATCAGGCGCCCCAGCTGGCCAGGGGGAGGCAGTATGGCCTGGAATCGAACCTGCGACAAACCAGGGGCTCCGGCTGCCTGCCCATGATTTATAACTAAATCTAACATTTCTGTCCAAACTGCCTGGGCTCATAAAGCAGCATAATGTTCCCTTTCCTGCTCCTTAGTACTTAGAGGATGTTTGCTTAGATGTGTGTCCCGTTTGGGACGTCCCCCCCCCCCCCTCCTCCCCCCCCCCCCCCCCCCTCTGAAACCCAGCGCTGGCTGCAACAGTCTGTAATTGTCCCTGCATTCCTGCTGCAGTGAATGAATGGCTGTGACACACAGAGAGAAACCAGAGCACTGTGAGGACGACAGCACAACAGCTGTCCTGTTGGGAAACCCAACAAAGGCACGTGCACACACACATCAAAGGTGGTTTGAGCCCCTGCCCTTTTACCCCTCTGTAAAAACTGCCCTCTCCAGACCATGAATGCCGTTTTCACTATGGTGAAAGAAATGCAAATGCCCCCTCTTTCCATGCCATACCTGAAGGCAGCGTTCAAGAGAATTGCCTTGTCCAAACTCTCCTGAACTTGAATGCAGCATCTTATGTTGAAAGAATTGCCCTCTCTGTGTAGAAATCCATGCTGTTACGCCACATCTCCAGTATTCACTTGATTATGCTTAGTTCAGTGTGGGATCAAACACTGAAAATAGCAGACCTCCAAGCTCACAATGTGTTGCGCTGCGATGCGTTGTGAGCTTGGAGGTCAGCTATTTTCCATATTTTCACCAAAAGGCCCCATGAGAAATGTCAGCCTCTGCTCTGCCTTTCTAACATTCTCTGCACGTCCCTGGCTAGAAGTACGGGGGTCTTCACTGGAACACGCAGACTGACTGACCACCGACCCGACCGACCCTGTCCGTCCGTCCGTCCGTCCGTCCGTCCGTCCATCCCTCCCATCTCTGGCCTTCCTAATTGCCACCACTTGAAGCGGCATTTCACATTAAAAGATTTAATAAAAATGAAAGAAATATGTCTTTCACACTTTTAGAGCTATATTTCTGTCCATGCCACGGCACGTTGCTGTACTCACGGGGACATGCAGTAGGGGCGTGGCCTGCTCCTTCATCATGTGATTTCCGTCCAATGGCAGGTGTTCGATCCTCCCGCTCTGGGCGAACAGCAGGTTGGTTCCCATGACGACGGGGCTGATGATGTCAGGCCTGGGGGTGGGGCCAACGGGGGGAGGGGCCACGCCGTGGTCGATGCCTTACAAGAGAAAAACAAGAGGAGCAAATGCACCATTAACCAAATGAACCAAATGTAAGCTTTAACTGACTCAATGACTGCTACCATCAAAAAACATCTTTCCCAGTTGCCATTTTATTAATTTCTTACGTTTTAATGTGCTCGCACGATGTTGCACATGCGCACAATAGATCAAACTGAGCCTTGAAAAAAAGAAACTGAGCTTCATATGTCCTACTAGGCCAGATACAAGCTAGAGAATTAGCACAACATGATATGGTGCAGACTGACAGGGAAATGAATCAGAGAAAGATACAAGCTAGAGAATTAGCACAACATGATATGGTGCAGACTGACAGGGAAATGAATCAGAGAAAGATACAAGCTAGAGAATTAGCACAACATGATATGGTGCGGACTGACAGGGAAATGAATCAGAGAAAGATACAAGCTAGAGAATTAGCACAACATGATATGGTGCAGACTGACAGGGAAATGAATCAGAGAAAGATACAAGCTAGAGAATTAGCACAACATGATATGGTGCAGACTGACAGGGAAATGAATCAGAGAAAGATACAAGCTAGAGAATTAGCACAACATGATATGGTGCAGACTGACAGGGAAATGAATCAGAGAAAGATACAAGCTAGAGAATTAGCACAACATGATATGGTGCGGACTGACAGGGAAATGAATCAGAGAAAGATACAAGCTAGAGAATTAGCACAACATGATATGGTGCGGACTGACAGGGAAATGAATCAGAGAAAGATACAAGCTAGAGAATTAGCACAACATGATATGGTGCGGACTGACAGGGAAATGAATCAGAGAAAGATACAAGCTAGAGAATTAGCACAACATGATATGGTGCGGACTGACAGGGAAATGAATCAGAGAAAGATACAAGCTAGAGAATTAGCACAACATGATATGGTGCAGACTGACAGGGAAATGAATCAGAGAAAGATACAAGCTAGAGAATTAGCACAACATGATATGGTGCGGACTGACAGGGAAATGAATCAGAGAAAGATACAAGCTAGAGAATTAGCACAACATGATATGGTGCAGACTGACAGGGAGATGAATCAGAGAAAGATACAAGCTAGAGAATTAGCACAACATGATATGGTGCGGACTGACAGGGAAATGAATCAGAGAAAGATACAAGCTAGAGAATTAGCACAACATGATATGGTGCAGACTGACAGGGAAATGAATCAGAGAAAGATACAAGCTAGAGAATTAGCACAACATGATATGGTGCAGACTGACAGGGAAATGAATCAGAGAAAGATACAAGCTAGAGAATTAGCACAACATGATATGGTGCGGACTGACAGGGAAATGAATCAGAGAAAGATACAAGCTAGAGAATTAGCACAACATGATATGGTGCGGACTGACAGGGAAATGAATCAGAGAAAGATACAAGCTAGAGAATTAGCACAACATGATATGGTGCGGACTGACAGGGAAATGAATCAGAGAAAGATACAAGCTAGAGAATTAGCACAACATGATATGGTGCGGACTGACAGGGAAATGAATCAGAGAAAGATACAAGCTAGAGAATTAGCACAACATGATATGGTGCAGACTGACAGGGAGATGAATCAGAGAAAGATACAAGCTAGAGAATTAGCACAACATGATATGGTGCGGACTGACAGGGAGATGAATCAGAGAAAGATACAAGCTAGAGAATTAGCACAACATGATATGGTGCGGACTGACAGGGAAATGAATCAGAGAAAGATACAAGCTAGAGAATTAGCACAACATGATATGGTGCAGACTGACAGGGAAATGAATCAGAGAAAGATACAAGCTAGAGAATTAGCACAACATGATATGGTGCGGACTGACAGGGAGATGAATCAGAGAAAGATACAAGCTAGAGAATTAGCACAACATGATATGGTGCAGACTGACAGGGAGATGAATCAGAGAAAGATACAAGCTAGAGAATTAGCACAACATGATATGGTGCAGACTGACAGGGAAATGAATCAGAGAAAGATACAAGCTAGAGAATTAGCACAACATGATATGGTGCAGACTGACAGGGAAATGAATCAGAGAAAGGACTGACAGGGAGATGAATCAGAGAAAGGACTGACAGGGAAATGAATCAGAGAAAGGAC
Organism: Nannobrachium achirus; assembly: GCF_963921795.1. Taxonomy (NCBI): domain Eukaryota; kingdom Metazoa; phylum Chordata; class Actinopteri; order Myctophiformes; family Myctophidae; genus Nannobrachium; species Nannobrachium achirus. Next base: position 75,044,342 of record NC_137812.1, on the reverse strand, counting down.
TGACAGGGAAATGAATCAGAGAGTACTGAATTTCCCCCTTGGGATAATAAAGGTATCTATCTATCTATCTAGAAAGGGCCATGGCTTAACATTGGAGTGAATGGAGAACCGGTTTCCTGCTTCCGGCCTAAGCTGGAACTGACCTCGCGTCACCAGGCTTTCTCCGGGGAAAGCCTGGTGCTCGTTTACTAAACAGGTCGTTTGATCTAGACTGGATGGCATCCTAGACTGGATGGCATCCTAGACCGGATGGCATCCTAGACCGGATGGCATCCTAGACTGGATGGCAGAAGTGGTGTCGCTTTGTTTTGGTTCCCTGTTTGTTTCCAAAGTCCTTTTTTAAATGCTAGAGGAGTGTGGTCTTGCCAGTCGCTGCTAGTTGGACTAAAAGATGGATATAACAAACTTTTTTTTTTTAATAAGCAAAACTACACTGCATCAAGGGTTTTATTGGGAAGGTAGGTACTAATATTATGCAGGGTATTGTTTTGGGTTAAAACTGATTCCGGTTTGGTGTTTCCTGCCAAAGTGTAGTCCGTTTTGACTACAAAATGACGTAATACACCATCCTCTCCCGACCGGATCAAAAGCCCGGAATTGGAAGCAATCCCAGGCTAAGCCAGGAGTACAACAAACTGGGCACTACTGGGCCCGCGGATAGGCAATATTATTTGGACTGTTTTCAATTAAATGATATAAAACAATTAACTCAAACTCGGCACTGGCACTTTTGGACAGCGTTTACAACTCGCCAATCTCCTCACGTGGCTGTAGGTGAGTTAAAGGACAACTTTAGTTTTTTACAACAAGGGTTCATATTTTAGATTGTAATTAACACATCGGGTGCTCCTGGATTGCCCCATTTATCCCCTCTCGATGCCCAGGCCCACCACCATTGTATTGAATCCGGCCCTGCTGCGTCAATGCATGCGTCATGACGTCACTTGGTGGTCACATGAGCGCAGACAGGATGTTATTGTGTAACATACTGTATGGGCTAGTGTTGATCATAGCTGTTCATTGCCGATTAAAATTTGGACATTTTGCCGCACCACGCCACAGTTTTAGCCATAAAACAAACATCAGAGATAAAGGGCGTTAAAGATGGGGAAATGCATTGGAGTATACGGAGAAAAACGGCCGCGCGATGCTCTCAGCGTCGACTCGAAGCGACTAGCGGCTAATGGGCTACATCCAGGCGCAGCCCCAACCTAACGGTGAGATTTAAAGTTAATACTGTAAATACAGTAAACACGTCAACGCGTCGTGGGCCTCTGGAGACATCAAAGAGATTGGCGTGTAGACACCTCGTGGGCACCCGCTGAGTTAAAGAATAAAATTGATTGTTAAAATCATTTCATTTAATTCTTTCTATTGTTTTAGATATTCTTATTTCAGTGGTTGGGGGCATGCGTACAAGTGGCTAAATATGTCATTTTACACAGAATAAGCCCATTCCCAAGATACAACGCAACCTTTCATGGTTGGATGTGACTTATGGGGGCTAGAAGTGTTACTGTAAATAACAATAAAGAAACTGCTGGCTTATTGTGTCTAAAAAATACATATTTAGCCACTTGTACGCATGCCCCCATTCGTACGCATGCCCCACGTTTTAGCACGGTAAACGCGATAAAACAATAGAACCAAGCAAATGAAAACATTTTAACACTCACTTTTTCTTTTCTCTAATTACAATCTAAAATATGAACCCTTGTTGTAAGAAAACAGAGTTGTCCTTTAAGAGAACAGTGTTGAACATGTGGACTCACACAGAGGTGAGTTCAGAGAACAGTGTTGAACATGTGGACTCACACAGAGGTGAGTTCAGAGAGAAAAGTGTTGAACATGTGGACTCACACAGAGGTGAGTTCAGAGAACAGTGTTGAACATGTGGACTCACACAGAGGTGAGTTCAGAGAACAGTGTTGAACATGTGGACTCACACAGAGGTGAGTTCAGAGAACAGTGTTGAACATGTGGACTCACACAGAGGTGAGTTCAGAGAACAGTGTTGAACATGTGGACTCACACAGAGGTGAGTTCAGAGAACAGTGTTGAACATGTGGACTCACACAGAGGTGAGTTCAGAGAGAACAGTGTTGAACATGTGGACTCACACAGAGGTGAGTTCAGAGAACAGTGTTGAACATGTGGACTCACACAGAGGTGAGTTCAGAGAACAGTGTTGAACATGTGGACTCACACAGAGGTGAGTTCAGAGAACAGTGTTGAACATGTGGACTCACACAGAGGTGAGTTCAGAGAACAGTGTTGAACATGTGGACTCACACAGAGGTGAGTTCAGAGAGAACAGTGTTGAACATGTGGACTCACACAGAGGTGAGTTCAGAGAACAGTGTTGAACATGTGGACTCACACAGAGGTGAGTTCAGAGAACAGTGTTGAACATGTGGACTCACACAGAGGTGAGTTCAGAGAACAGTGTTGAACATGTGGACTCACACAGAGGTGAGTTCAGAGAACAGCGTTGAACATGTGGACTCACACAGAGGTGAGTTCAGAGAACAGTGTTGAACATGTGGACTCACACAGAGGTGAGTTCAGAGAGAACAGTGTTGAACATGTGGACTCACACAGAGGTGAGTTCAGAGAGAACAGTGTTGAACATGTGGACTCACACAGAGGTGAGTTCAGAGAGAACAGTGTTGAACATGTGGACTCACACAGAGGTGAGTTCAGAGAGAACAGTGTTGAACATGTGGACTCACACAGAGGTGAGTTCAGAGAGAACAGTGTTGAATATGTGGACTCACACAGAGGTGAGTTCAGAGAGAACAGTGTTGAACATCAACATGTGGACTCACACAGAGGTGAGTTCAGAGAGAACAGTGTTGAACATGTGGACTCACACAGAGGTGAGTTCAGAGAGAACAGTGTTGAACATCAACATGTGGACTCACACAGAGGTGAGTTCAGAGAGAACAGTGTTGAACATCAACATGTGGACTCACACAGAGGTGAGTTCAGAGAGAACAGTGTTGAACATCAACATGTGGACTCACAGAGAGGTGAGTTCAGAGAACAGCGTTGAACATGTGGACTCACACAGAGGTGAGTTCAGAGAGAACAGTGTTGAACATCAACATGTGGACTCACACAGAGGTGAGTTCAGAGAGAACAGTGTTGAACATGTGGACTCACACAGAGGTGAGTTCAGAGAGAACAGTGTTGAACATCAACATGTGGACTCACACAGAGGTGAGTTCAGAGAGAACAGTGTTGAACATCAACATGTGGACTCACACAGAGGTGAGTTCAGAGAGAACAGTGTTGAACATGTGGACTCACACAGAGGTGAGTTCAGAGAGAACAGTGTTGAATATGTGGACTCACACAGAGGTGAGTTCAGAGAGAACAGTGTTGAACATGTGGACTCACACAGAGGTGAGTTCAGAGAGAACAGTGTTGAACATGTGGACTCACACAGAGGTGAGTTCAGAGAGAACAGTGTTGAACATGTGGACTCACACAGAGGTGAGTTCAGAGAGAACAGTGTTGAACATGTGGACTCACACAGAGGTGAGTTCAGAGAGAACAGTGTTGAACATGTGGACTCACACAGAGGTGAGTTCAGAGAGAACAGTGTTGAATATGTGGACTCACACAGAGGTGAGTTCAGAGAGAACAGTGTTGAACATCAACATGTGGACTCACACAGAGGTGAGTTCAGAGAGAACAGTGTTGAACATGTGGACTCACACAGAGGTGAGTTCAGAGAGAACAGTGTTGAACATCAACATGTGGACTCACACAGAGGTGAGTTCAGAGAGAACAGTGTTGAACATCAACATGTGGACTCACACAGAGGTGAGTTCAGAGAGAACAGTGTTGAACATCAACATGTGGACTCACAGAGAGGTGAGTTCAGAGAACAGCGTTGAACATGTGGACTCACACAGAGGTGAGTTCAGAGAGAACAGCGTTGAACATGTGGACTCACACAGAGGTGAGTTCAGAGAACAGTGTTGAACATGTGGACTCACACAGAGGTGAGTTCAGAGAACAGCGTTGAACATGTGGACTCACACAGAGGTGAGTTCAGAGAGAACAGTGTTGAACATCAACATGTGGACTCACACAGAGGTGAGTTCAGAGAGAACAGTGTTGAACATGTGGACTCACACAGAGGTGAGTTCAGAGAGAACAGTGTTGAATATGTGGACTCACACAGAGGTGAGTTCAGAGAGAACAGTGTTGAACATCAACATGTGGACTCACACAGAGGTGAGTTCAGAGAGAACAGTGTTGAACATCAACATGTGGACTCACACAGAGGTGAGTTCAGAGAGAACAGTGTTGAACATCAACATGTGGACTCACAGAGAGGTGAGTTCAGAGAACAGCGTTGAACATGTGGACTCACACAGAGGTGAGTTCAGAGAGAACAGCGTTGAACATGTGGACTCACACAGAGGTGAGTTCAGAGAACAGTGTTGAACATGTGGACTCACACAGAGGTGAGTTCAGAGAACAGTGTTGAACATGTGGACTCACACAGAGGTGAGTTCAGAGAGAACAGCGTTGAACATGTGGACTCACACAGAGGTGAGTTCAGAGAACAGTGTTGAACATGTGGACTCACACAGAGGTGAGTTCAGAGAACAGTGTTGAACATGTGGACTCACACAGAGGTGAGTTCAGAGAACAGTGTTGAACATGTGGACTCACACAGAGGTGAGTTCAGAGAACAGTGTTGAACATGTGGACTCACACAGAGGTGAGTTCAGAGAACAGTGTTGAACATGTGGACTCACACAGAGGTGAGTTCAGAGAACAGCGTTGAACATGTGGACTCACACAGAGGTGAGTTCAGAGAACAGTGTTGAACATGTGGACTCACACAGAGGTGAGTTCAGAGAGAACAGCGTTGAACATGTGGACTCACACAGAGGTGAGTTCAGAGAGAACAGTGTTGAACATGTGGACTCACACAGAGGTGAGTTCAGAGAGAACAGCGTTGAACATGTGGACTCACACAGAGGTGAGTTCAGAGAGAACAGCGTTGAACATGTGGACTCACACAGAGGTGAGTTCAGAGAACAGTGTTGAACATCAACATGTGGACTCACACAGCGGTCGTCCTCCGGTCTGCCGGGTCCCGGGCACCTCCTGCCCGCTGGCGTCCACGCACCAGCACTGCCCTACGATGTGGTGGCACTGGGTAGGCTGGTAGGAGCCCTGGGCGTCACACTGGGGCACGTACTGACCTACCGCTGGCCGGGGCCGGAAGAACGACAGGAAGGTCCCTGTAGGGAGGAGGAGGGGTTTTAGAGGGAAATACTTTGTAATTAATAATAAACAATAATAATAAACGCCTAAGGGCGACACGCAATGGGCTTAATATTGATGACATCAGGGATCTCCAATTATCCATATATGGGCATAAAAGGGAATCTGTCAGTGTGGTTCCCCTGACATCACAGTGATGTCAGAGCGTGATGTCAGAGCTGCAGTGTCACGTAACAACTTCAACCAATAACCATTATAGTGTATTCTTTGGCTATTCAAAAATAGCAGATCTACAAGCAGAGTGCTGCGCTATGAGCTTGTAGATCTGCTATTTTCTTTCTTTTTACTGTGAACATTTGTGCAAATATTTGAATGTATGTTATCTTTTTATTTATTTATTATTAACTCAATTTGCTCCTGGGGGGTCCCTGGGGGGTCCCTGGGGGGTCCCTGGGTTAAAACACATTGAAACTAAAGCCAACCTGTGTTTGAGGAGGATGAGGTCTGGATGGCACTGTCTCTGTGACGCTCACATGCTGTCTTCTCTCTGCTTTGTTCTGGACACACACACACACACACACACACACACACACACACACACACACACACACACACACACACACACACACACACACACACACACACACACACACACACACACACACACACACACACACACACACACACACACACACACACACACACACAGTGGATGAGTTGCTAGGGTATTCATTTCCCTTGGTGTTTAATACCTGGTTGATCAACGCAGGTTCACTGCCAAGACGTCAGACTGGTGATTTTCTGGGGATGAATTTGACCAAACGCCAAACGTGTGACAGTAATGAAGGGGGCAAGGGGCTCCAGTCCCCTCGACGTCACATGTTGGGGACATGGGTTAAGGCCCTTTCCCACCGGACGCGATAAAGATAACGATATGTCGGCGTTCACATCAATTATGACGGCTTTATCGATGTGGTGTCGACTCTACCATCCACCTCAATTGAAAACTATATTTTTTTATCTTTATCGTTATCGTGACCCAGTGGGAAAGGGCCGTTAGGATTGTGTCCGATCACACCATACTATGGCTGCCCACTGAGCGCGGCCAACAGTTTTTTTGCAGCCAGCGGATTCTAAAAAGCAGCGCATTCTGTCCAAATAGCTAGTGACGCACCTTGGCACTTACTGCGTCGTTTTGACTGTTGCTGTTGTTGTTTTTACGTGTTTGGGTTTGAGAACCGTCACTTCTCACTTCTCACATTCCTGGAGTGTGTAAGGGAACGGAACAACAACACCAGATATTTACACTTAAAATGTTTAAAATGTTTCTCTGTCTGTCTGTCTATCTGTCTCTCTCCTCCTCTGTGTGTGTGTGTGTGTGTGTGTGTGTGTGTGTGTGTGTGTGTGTGTGTGTGTGTGTGTGTGTGTGTGTGTGTGTGTGTGTGTGTGTGTGTCTCTCTCCTACAGATTCCATACAGAACACTGTGTCCCAGGTCACATGGGGGGTCAGGGTGACATCTGGAACACTCCTAAACACACTTATCTTCAAGGTCATATTTACCCTAGAGGTCGTCTGTCTGTCTGTCTGTCTGTCGGTGCAGCAGAGCTCATATGAACATCTCTGTCTGGTCTTAACTAGAAGTATCTGACCTCCACACAACCTTACTTCCTTTTGGTCCAAAAAACACTGCTTTTCAGGAAATAATACAATAATAAAATAACCTGTTTTCCTATGGTGTTGGTAAAACCTTTCATTAGTTCATTGTTGAGCACGAGGCATTACATTTTGAATAATGTGGTTCTATTGTGAAAACAGCAGATCTACATGCTCACAACGCCTGCTATTTTCACAATTTCTGCCTCTAATATTTGACATTTTGGCCAATTTTTTAATTTGTAGTATTAGAGGTATTAAAAAGTCCTTAAATTGTCACTTTAGAAATGTGCAGATACCATCTATACACTGTCTTTTCAAATCTTTTTATTGGAATACAGTGTCGCATTGAGGCAGGTATACATAATGACACCCGGCCGAAGTCCCATTCCCATCACAGTAAAAGTTCACTTAGCATGAGATCACAGCACATACTGTAGAAGACAAGTAAAGAAAGTAAGAAAAAAGCTGTCCACAAAATGTAATAAAAGAAAACCTTTTTTCTGCATGGGCACACTTTTCATGTCCCAAGAATCCATGGTCACACCAACATAATACAGGGGTGTAAATATCATCACTGTCGGGAGGAAACCTTGTATCTCCAAGTTTCAAATGTATACGTTTCTTGGCAAAGTAAAGCCCTGCTTCATCATACAAGGCTGTCGCACAACAGTAGTGAAAACAGCAGATCTACAAGCACACAACGCCTCGTTGTGTGCTTGTAGATCGTCTGTATATTTTTTAAATGATAAATACAATACTGGCTTTCAAGCAGTTTCAAGGGGCACACTTGACCCTTCTCAGGGGCACACCAAAGGTCCCCAGGACCAGTGGTTGAGAAACACTGATCTAGTGCTCTACGCTGGATCCATCCCTGCTAAACCCCACAGTAGTCATTGGGAGGGTGAAGATAGCAACGGGTCTCCTCCGGTACCCGAGCCATCAAGCCACCATCTTCTCTTCATACCCTCTATACCAGGGGTTCTCAACCTGTGGGTCGGGACCCCCAGGGGGGTCCACAAATTATTTTGGGGGGTCCCCAGATGATTAACTTAATGTGCAACATTGTTTTCTCACTCAACAGTAAACAAACCAACATAAAGTGTAAGTGTATAGAGGGTATCTGCACATCTCTTTTAAGTACTTTTTAACACCTCTAAAATGACAAATTAAACATTGGCCAAATTGTCAAATATAAGAGGCAGACATTGTGAAAATTGTGAGCATGTAGATCTGCTATTTTCATAATAGAACTGTGTTATACAAAATGTAATGCCTCAACTCTTAGTGCTCGTCAGGGTGGGGGGGTCCACAGTTAAAATATGATTATTTTGGGGGGTCGCGGCCTGAAAAGGTTGAGAACCACTCGTCTATACACTTAAACTTTATGTTGGTTTGTTTAGTGTTGAGTGAGAAAACAAGTTAATCATTTGGGGACCCCCCCCTGGGGTCCCGACCCACAGGTTGAGAACCACTGCTTTATAGTACAGTCACCGTGACAGGTTATGACAGGGTCGCCCCCCCCCCCCCCCCGGGTCGTAAAGATGACAACAAATATGACAACACTTCAGATTAGAGTGGAGGAGGCTGTAATTACCCACAATGCCACGGTGCTGCTGACACCTGGGCGGGCAGTGTGTGTGTGTGTGTGTGTGTGTGTGTGTGTGTGTGTGTGTGTGTGTGTGTGTGTGTGTGTGTGTGTGTGTGTGTGTGTGTGTGTGTGTGTGTGTGTGTGCGTGCGTGCGTGCGTGCGTGCGTGCGTGCGTGCGTGCGTGCGTGCGTGCGTGCGTGCGTGCGTGTGCGAGCGCGCGTGTGCATGCGTCCGTGCGTGCGTCCGTGCGTGCGTCCGTCCGTGTGTGTGTGTGTGTGTGTGTGTGTGTAGGAATAGGATTGGTTCTATGTTGTACACTCACGTATGCGTCTGGTACCGTGGACCCATTAAAGGTTCCCATGGAGTGTCAACCTACAGGGTCCAGTGGTACCGTTTAGGGGTGCACCCATATATCCACCACACATCGGAACATGTTTGCCCTTATCGGTCAATATGGATATCGGCAAATAAAGCTGACATTAACCGATGGCAGTAGCCGATATTTATCTGTTGTTGATAAGCATACATTTTGCGCTGGCTATGTTGGTTATTTGCAGCCTAAACCAAGAGAGTCGATTCTGACAGTTATTTCTGATAATGTTGTTTATGTGTTTCACTGGTGCAAAAGAGGAAATAATAACACCAATAAATAAACAAACCCTACTGTTGTACTGGGACAGGGGTGGGCAACTTTGATAATGGTGAGGGCCGCTATATTTCTTCACTCCAGAGGGCCACATTACATATTGCTACATCCTACTTTGTCATTCTAGTATCTCATACAAAAGAAGCAAAAATAGCAGATCTATAAGCTCAAAACGCATCGCGCTGCGATACGTTTTGAGCTTGTAGATCTGCTATTTTTTGCCTCTTTTGAATTGGAATCCTGAATTATCTTTTGTTATTTTTTTTTATTGATTGATTTTAATTCAGTTTTAAACACATTTAGTTATATACTCATGTTAACTTCAAGAACCTAAATACAAATACATTGGACAAAAAATACATTTTAATACTACTAGTCATTAAGCTACTAATATAGACTGACATAATTAAAGCAGGTCATGTTTGGAATTGTAACAGCTGAAATCAATAACATATCAGTATTCTGATATTAACCTGCGGGCCGCATTAAGTGAAGGTGGGGGCCTGTTGCCCATGTATGATATAGGAGCTCTTTATGTCTGTCTGTCTGTCTGTCAGTCAGTCAGTCAGGTATCATAATTACATGTCAGTCATCATAATGACATGTCACAGAGCTGACAGTTGTCTGGTGTTTGTAACATGGAGGTCCCA
>NC_137812.1:74979548-75027048 GCF_963921795.1 Nannobrachium achirus | reverse complement strand
TAGCCATTTTGTTTAGAACTGTCTGAAAATAACTTTGTACTTCAAGTTTAATTAAAATGATACTAAATATTTTTTAAGTGTCCAAATAAATTCCAAATATTATTAAATTATCTCGCGGCACCCCTGGACTCCTGTCACGGCATCTCAGGGTGCCCCGTCACCCACTTTGAAAACCCCTGATATAGAGTACAGGGAACTGATACGGAAGCAAGAAAAATAACCGGATTAGAGATTGAATGAACGCGGCCCATTATGGAGCCATGGTCGGGTAGAAGCTGCAATCAAAATATAATGCTTCTTTGGGACTATGGGGTGTCTGGACCATCTTGTAAGCTTGTAAGAAGACATCAAGGCCCGAATTAATTTCTACTGGCCAAAAAAAATTAAAACAATTCAGATGGTGTTGTAGGAGTCCTAATCACAGGAAAATGTAATTTTAAAAAATTAATAATGTTTTTGAAGGTTTTATAGCCATAAATCATAAAGCATAAATCATGCTCTAATTTGCATATTGGGGATATTTTTCACAATATTAACATATGCACGTGTTCTAGACATTCTAATGATCACGAAAAAAAATATTACAGGCATTTTACTACTGTTTTAGTGAGGAATAGCTTCAGTTAAAAAGTGAGATGTTGTTCGTCCAGACGCTGGAATTTCAACTTCTCTGGGAGGTGTCAATGTCAGCCCCTGTGGGGGGTATTTATATGCAAATATCGTGGCCAATGGCATTGTAATACTAAACAATAGGATTTAATGGTGATGTTAATGTGAAAAAAGAACAGGAAAACGAATTATAACATTATTTTTTTTTTTTTAAATGATTTAAAAAACGTTGCCAAAAAGCTACGCTGGGCCTTGCAGGGTTAAAGAGGTATGGGGGTCGATTTTACCCAGAAACTCTCCTTTAAGATTATCTGGAGAGCTAAACCACTCAAATAATAGCTCTGCTGAAGCAGCGGTGAAAACATGGACTTGTGGAGGCTGTGGTGATGATTCAATGTTCGGCTCGTAAATTATACTGTTTCGCTGTGGTGATGATTCAATGTTCGGCTCGTAAATTATACTGTTTCATCTCATAAAACCAGGAGGATCACATGACCATGTGTGAAACCATGAGAACTCTGTTCACACACTGTGCACATCCTACACACACACACATACGGTACACTCATACCACACATGCACGTGCACGCACGCACGCACACACACACATACACACCGCAACCGGATGACAAAAGATCTTCTTGGAGAGCAAGAAGAGAGAAACATCTGTTTTGGGAAATTACACACACACACACACACACACACACACACACACACACACACACACACACACACACACACACACACACACACACACACACACACACACACACACACACACACACACACACGTGCATCACACACACACACACACACACACACACACACACACACATACGTGCATGCACACACACACACACACACACAGGGGCGTCACACCCACAGCGGATGAGGGCTGGGGGATGAGGGCTGGGGGATACCTCCCAGGCCCCCCCCTCTCATGTTTGCCTGACTTTTTTTCCTGCTGCTTTTCTATTCTTTCTTCTCCTCTTTTCTCGCTGGGGTTTGTTTTGACTGTTGCATCTTTCCTGGCATCAAAAATGCTGTTCATTTGCAGACATTAAAGCTGTCTGAAAACGTTGTTTTCTACTGGCAAGTAATAATCTGGAGATTTACTGACCATTCTGGGAAGCCAATGGTTTAAATAAAAAAATGTAATAGGAATTTAGTTTAGCTCTTCCCCTTTCTTAAGGTGGTTGCACACTGCTGCGTTTTTCGGGCCGAATATCGGAGTGAATTTCGGAGCACGCAAATAAAAAAATCAACCTCACGTTATGTCAGTCACGTTTGCACACTGCTGCCCGTTTTGCGCACCACTCGGTCCCTTGTTCTCTATATCTCTCTCTCTCTCCTTGCCCTGAAAAACGCTTTTCGCAACGAAAAACGCAGCAGTGTGCAACCAGCTTCAGTCCTTTCTTTATAGACCGCCAAAGTCCAGATATTCATTCATATTTGATATTAGGGATGGGACAATACGCGATATTATCGTTAATCGTGATAAAAAACACTCGTAAAAACAATCGTATCGTGGAGATTTAATTTATCGTGATATGGTCCTCCGTCATGCACTGGGATCAATTCACCTTTTATTTGCAGAGCTGCATATCCGGTACCATTTAAACCCTTTGGTAAAAGCCTTTATATACGTACTTGATACAGTCCTTTTTTCACTCTATCAAATGTCTTTGCCAAAAAATTGCCGATCTACAAGCTCAGCTATTTTTTTGGCAAATGTTCCACCCCAGGATAATGGATTTTGATTATCGTGATAATATCGTAAAATCGCGATTTCTTTTTTTCACAATAACCGTAATATGAAATGTTCATATCCTCCCATCCCTATTTGATTATAGCCCGTTTCTGGAGAAGGTTTCATTAATTCTGCTGGAGAAGGTCAGGAACTACACCTCCGGATCAGAAACCACTGTTCCCTACCAGCTGCGCTCATGGGAAATGTAGTCGTTGGGTTTAGTTTGACACGTTTCTAGAGCAGTGTTTCTCAACCACTGTGCCTAGGGAAAAGAGCCGATCTACAAGCACACAACGCCTCGCGGTGCGAGGCGTTGTGTGCTTGTAAATCTGCTGTTTTCACTACTGTTGTGTGACAGCCTTGTATGATGAAGCAGGGCTTTACTTTGCGAAGAAATTTGAAACTTGGAGATACAAGGTTTCTTCCTGACAGTGACCGTATTTTCAACTCTGTATTATGTTGTTGTGCCCATGGATTCTTGGGACATGAAAAGTGTGCCCATGCCGAAAAAAGGTTCAGAAACACTGCTCTAGAGTTTATGTGTTAATCTAAATTTAAATTTCTTTGGGTAAATTTAAATGTCCACCTTCAGTCTGTGCTTCATGTCCATGTGATTAAAATCACCAGGGTGGTGTGTTTATTCATGGAACACTGGTCTTATTTGAGGTGATCTATGGGGATCTTATGGGGATATCAACACTGAAAATAACAATGGGAACCGGGGTAATTTTAACTAAACAACAAAGACCGTAGTGTGTTTGTTCTACTAACAACAACACTTAATGTTTAAGACAGTGGTGCGTTTTCAGGCCATGGATACACATTAACACCAGTAAGACTCCCTAATCGGGAGATAATCTGTCGGTAGATAATGCCGGTCTTATACTGTATAAGGGTCATTTGTGTACGGTGTGATGTCATACTGATGTCAGCAGTGTGATGTCATACTGATGTCAGCAGCTATGTCTCTATATATGGAGTTATATGTTGTTCGTGTCCAAATATGGGGCTTGTGAGGTCAGACTTAGTGAGATTCGTCGGTTATCTCCATATATGGAGGGATGTGTTGGTTATCTCCATATCTGGAGATTCAACCTTCAACGTGTAACTATGGCTACCTAACGACTAGCCACATGACGTGAAGGTGAGTGAGGGTCTTTGTAACAGCCACCCCCAGATTTCCTGTGGAAATCTGTACAATATCGAGAAGGCCCGAACGGAAACTCTTAGTCAACTGGCCACCCCATCAAAGAGTAAAGGGACATCAAGGCCTCTCTCTTGTCAATGGGCTGGTGTCGGCCACCCCGTACGGGTTCTAGTCTGAGGTGATAGCCTGCCACCACCGTTAGTAGGCAGGGGTCCCGACAAGCCAAGGGGTCGATTGCACCAGCTTCCTCCTGCCGCGAAGGGTGCCAGCATGACTCACACCATCCTTCCTAGACGATTTTGACATCTTGTTACTAATCTGTCGGTAGATAATGCCGGTCTTATATAAGGGTCATTTGTGTACGGTGTGATGTCATACTGATGTCAGCAGTGTGATGTCATACTGATGCGGAGATATGAGCAGGGCAAAGGTGTGACGTGTGACCGACCGACGGACGGACGGCCGGTGGAGGTTTTGATACTAAACTGCGACCTGACGGTCGCAACAACGGCTGCCACCATTCAAGTACGCTTTATTTTGAAGAGCTCGATCCGTAAGCTCCGTGCGTGTGCACGTGTGTGTACACTGACGATACAGGAAGGAGATCAGTTTGTTTACAAACGGTCGCGAAACTAAAATCCTAACCGCGGCCGACCATCACGGCACAGCGTCGCCGTGAAAACAAGCGGATCTCGGCCTCCTCCTGGCACCTTATTTTGAGATAAAACCTTTTTTTATGTTTCAGCATAGAATAGGAGTCAATGGATAATGGCTGCTCTCCGTTGCTTCTGGCTGCGTTGCGTATGCAGTTTTTACTTTCACCAGCACCCGTAGCAAGCGTCTGAGATGCGGGTTACCATGGAAACCTTATCTTGTCTGTGAACGAGTTTGGCTACCGGGGCAGACAAATTGTTAAAGGTGATACACCATGAAAATTCACTTTTCCTATTTTGTGTCTTTCTCTGGTTTTGAGAAGGTGGAGGTTAAAAGCATCCCACGGGTTCTCAAAACAGGCTGTCCAGATTTGCTGCCGTTCGTGACGTCATAAACGGCCGTTTTCTTTTTTTTTTTTTTTTTTTCAAAAAATGTTAGATTTTGGGGGGAGGGTGGCGCAAATTAGAGGCTCTCTATTCAGGAGTGGTAATTTAGCCTCAAACCTTTTGAAAAACGTTTTTGGGACATAAACAATATGACATAAATACTTTTTAAATGCATGGTGTATCACCTTTAAGGTCACCTGCCCTCTCCTTGTCCCTGGGGGAAAAGCTTGATTTAAGCCAAGAGGCTTGGAAGAGGCATGAAAACATGTGACTTCCATAAAGAATGAATTGGGCGACATCCTCCCCCCTCATCTCCCCCAAGGAGAGTGACAGGTGAGGTGACATCCTCCCCCCTCATCTCCCTCAAGGAGAGTGACAGGTGAGGTGACATCCTCCCCCCTCATCTCCCTCAAGGAGAGTGACAGGTGAGGTGACATCCTCCCCCCTCATCTCCCTCAAGGAGAGTGACAGGTGAGGTGACATCCTCCCCCCTCATCTCCCTCAAGGAGAGTGACAGGTGAGGTGACATCCTCCCCCCTCATCTCCCTCAAGGAGAGTGACAGGTGAGGTGACATCCTCCCCCCTCATCTCCCCCAAGGAGAGTGACAGGTGAGGTGACATCCTCCCCCCTCATCTCCCTCAAGGAGATTGACAGGTGAGGTGACATCCTCCCCCCTCATCTCCCCCAAGGAGAGTGACAGGTGAGGTGACATCCTCCCCCCTCATCTCCCTCAAGGAGAGTGACAGGTGAGGTGACATCCTCCCCCCTCATCTCCCCCAAGGAGAGTGACAGGTGAGGTGACATCCTCCCCCCTCATCTCCCTCAAGGAGAGTGACAGGTGAGGTGACATCCTCCCCCCTCATCTCCCTCAAGGAGATTGACAGGTGAGGTGACATCCTCCCCCCTCATCTCCCCCAAGGAGAGTGACAGGTGAGGTGAACTGATTGTGTGAACCAACCCTGAGAGTTTACTTCAAATAAAACACACACACACGTCTACATACCAACGCAGGTCTTTCCGTCACTGCTGAACTGGTAACCATGGTAACACTGGCACCGGAAGGTTCCTGGTTGGTTGTTACACACTGCGTTGTCACCGCACACCTGTTGGTCTACACACTCATCTATGTCTGTAACACACACACACACACACACACACACACACACACACACACACACACACACACACACACACACACACACACACACACACACACACACACACACACACACACACACACACACTACAGCGTCATTCCCACCGGGCGATAAAGATAAAGATAAAAATATTGTTTGAAAAATTGGGTTTCTGTCTGGTGTCGAAAATAATTATACGTGTTGTATTATTTTACCCTTTTTTAGTTTAGTTTTAGTTTATTTGATCATCTCATTATACAGGTCATACATTCATATAATCATTGTTACAGGTGATCAAAAAGAATAGGCTGAAGCTGAAAGCTTGTGAATGCCTATCCTACGTATTCATGAATGAAGACATTGATTAGTTATAAGAGTGATCAGATTATTATTGTTTTTTTTTGGGGGGAGTTTTTTCATAAAAGAAAATGAATAAAAAACAAAAAAACAAAAAAAAAAGATGGAAGAAGAAAGACAAAAGAAGAAAAAAGTGAAAAGAATTTAAAAACTAGAAGAGAAAATTTCTAAGAAATTTTAAGTGTGCCTGCAGCTCGCTAAGTCTGTGCAACCTTGTGTAGCGGTTGGTGTTAGCATTAGCGTTATTTCATTTGACGCAACCCGCGTGTCTGTATGACAAACGGTTCACGAGATCAAGGGTCACTTCCTGTTTGGTGAGGGGCACTTCCTGTTTGGCGAAATAGGCCCCAATTAAGGTCATGGACGATTAATGAATTAAAGCTGCAAGCAGCGATGACCAGGCCCTCGCAGCTCTACCCACGTCACAAGGCCAGCAGCCAATCAGAAACCAAACAGGAAGTCAGCCATTTCGACTAATTAGTGGCGTTTTGGAGCATTTTTGGCCGTTATCACGGGTCGCACTTTAACGACAGTTTTTTGAGAAAAAATTGTTTTGTGAGAAAAAAAATTTGAGAAAAAAACTTTTTTGAGAAAAAGAAATTTTGAAAAAAAAATTGTGAGAAAAAAAAATCTTGAGAAAAAAAAATGTGAGAAAAAATTTTTTTGAGAAAAAAATAATTTTGAGAAAACAATTTTGAGAAAAAAAATTTTTGAGAAAAAAAAAATTGAGAAAAAATTTTTTTGAGAAAAAAAAAATTAGAGAAAAAAATTGAGAAAAAAATTTTTTTGAGAAAAAAAAAATTTTGAGAAAAAAATTGAGAAAAAAAAATTTGAGAAAAAAAATTTGAGAAAAAAGAAAATTTTGAGAGAAAAATTTTGAGAAAAAAAAAATTTTGAGAAAAAAAATTTGAGAAAAAAAAAATTTGAGAAAAAAAAATTTTGAGAAAAAAAAATTTTTGAGAAAAAAAAATTTGAGAAAAAAAAATTTGAGAAAAAAAAATTTGAGAAAAAAAAATTTGAGAAAAAAAATTTGAGAAAAAAAGAAAAGGTATGACACCAGCCGCAAGTCTGTACGACAAACGGTTCATGAGTTATAGAGGCACTTCCTGTTTGGTGAAGGGCACTTCCTGTTAAAGAGGGGGCGAGGCTTAATCAATTACAGCTCATCCCTATTGGTCGGAAAAAGACCAAAGTTGTGTGAGCATTTTACATTTTAAATGACGTTGCTAGGCAAAAGTATGGCAGAGTTATGTGGCGCCAAAGTTTCTGGGTTTTTTTCGGAGTCCCCCATTCAAAGTCAATGGAGTTTTTGGGCGTTGTTTTTTGCGAATTACATCGCAATCGTAAAGCGGATCGGAAAGAAAAGTAATAGCACACCATTCCCGGCCGAGCCGCACGTTTTGATGTATATATTGCGGGGGTGGCGTAAATCTTGCGGCAGTTATTACGTGCCGAAATTTCCCCCATTCTAAGTCAATGGGGTTTTTGGGCGTCGTTTTTTGCGAATTACGTCGCCATGGTAACGCGGATCGGAAAGAAAAGTAATAGCACCCCATTCCCGGCCGAGCCGCACGTTTTGATGTATATATTGCGGGGGTGGTGTAAATCGTGCGGCAGTTATTACGCGCCGAAATTTGCCAGAACATGACTGACTTAAGTATGGCGGATTACAATAAGTGTTTTGCTATTGCATAGCAGGCACACTTAACAAGAATGTATATGGAAATAAAGGACTCGATAAGAATACCCATTTCATGATGATAACAATTCAAGAAACAGAGATATGTTATAAGAGTGAACACGTTTACCGTCTAGAGAATGATAATACATAGGTACAAAGTAATAGTAAAAGAAAATGATAATAAAAATAACTAGAAAAGAAAATTTCTAAGAAATTTTAAGTGTGCCTGCAGCTCGCTAAGTCTGTGCAACCTTGTGTAGCGGTTGGTGTTAGCATTAGCGTTATTAACATTAGCATTTTTGTGCATAAACTTTAACATTATTGTTCTTTATATGACACCACCCACATGTCTGTACGACAAACGGTTCACGAGAAAACGGGTCACTTCCTGTTTGGTGAGGGGCACTTCCTGAAAAAAAAAATTTAGAAAAAAAAATTTGAGAAAAAAAAAATTTTTGAGAAAAAAATTGTGAGAAAAAAAATATTGTGAGAAAAAAAAATTGAGAAAAAAAATTTTGAAAAAAAATTTTGAGAAAAAAAAATTTGAGAAAAATAAAATTTGAGGAAAAAAAATTTTTAGAAAAAAAAATTGAGAAAAAAAAATTTGAGTAAATTGAGAAAAAAAAATTTGAGAAAAAAAATTTGGGAAAAAAAAATTTGAGAAAAAAAAAATTTTAGAAAAAAAAATTGGAGAAAAAAAAAATTTAGAAAAAAAAAATTTGAGAAAAAAAAATTGAGAAAAAAAAATTTGAGAAAAAAAAAATTTGAGAAAAAAAATTTTTGAGAAAAAAAATTTGTGAGAAAAAAAATTTGAGAAAAAAAAAATTGAGAAAAAAATAATTGAGAAAAAAAAATTTGAGAAAAAAAAATTTGAGAAAAAAAATTTGGGAAAAAAAAATTTGAGAAAAAAAAATTTTTTAGAAAAAAAAATTTGAGAAAAAAAAATTTGAGAAAAAAAAAATTTGAGAAAAAAAAATTGAGAAAAAAAAATCTGAGAAAAAAAAAATTTGAGAAAAAAAAATTTTGAGAAAAAAAATTTGTGAGAAAAAAAATTTGAGAAAAAAAAATTGAGAAAAAAAAAATTGAGAAAAAAAAATTTGAGAAAAAAAAAATTGAGAAAAAAAAATTGAGAAAAATGACACCAGCCGCGAGTCTGTACGACAAACGGTTCATGAGTTATAGAGGCACTTCCTGTTTGGCGAAGGACACTTCCTGTTACAGAGGGGGCGGGGCTTAATCAATCATCCCTATTGGCCGGAAAAAGACCAAAGTTGTGTGTGCATTTTAAAGTTTAAATCCCGTTGCTAGGCAAAAATATGGCAGAGTTATGTGGCGCAAAAGTTTCTGTTTTTTTTTCAGAGTCCCCCATTCAAAGTCAATGGGGGTTTTTGTGCATAGTTTTTTACGAATTACGTTGAGGGGCGGGGCTTAAGCATTTACAGATAGTTCCTATTTGCCATGTAAGTACACACAGCGAGTTTCGAGACGGTACCATGCTGCAAACTGGAGATAAAGCTGTTTAAAGCTAAGCCAATAGGAAGATAGGGGCGTGGCTTAAGAGGGGCGGGGCTTAAGTAATAAGTCCCTATTGGCCGTTTAAGTCCAGACACCAAGTTTCAAGACGGTACCATGCTGTGAACTGGAGTAGTGGCTGTTTAAAAGCTAGCCAATAGGAATAGAGAGGGGGCGGGGCTTAATCAATTACAGCTCATCCCTATTGGCCGGAAAAAGACCAAAGTTGTGTGTGCATTTTAAAGTTTAAATCACGTTGCTAGGCAAAAGTATGGCAGAGTTATGTGGCGCCAAAGTTTCTGGGTTTTTCCCTGCATAGTCCCCCATTCTAAGTCAATGGGGTTTTTGGGCGTCGTTTTTTGCGAATTACATCGCAATCGTATCGCGGATCGGAAAGAAAAGTAATAGCACACCATTCCCAGCCGAGCCGCACATTTTGATGTATATATTGCGGGGGTGGCGTAAATCTTGCGTCAGTTATTACGTGCCGAAATTTCCCCCATTCTAAGTCAATGGGGTTTTTGGGCGTCGTTTTTTGCGAATTACGTCGCCATGGTAACGCGGATCGGAAAGAAAAGTAATAGCACCCCATTCCCGGCCGAGCCGCACGTTTTGATGTATATATTGCGGGGGTGGTGTAAATCGTGCGGCAGTTATTACGCGCCGAAATTTGCCAGAACATGACTGACTTAAGTATGGCGGATTACAATAAGTGTTTTGCCATTGCATTGCATGGCAGGCACACTTAATAATAATAACAAATACAAATAAAAATGATAATAGTAATGAAGACTATGTTTTGCTGTATTTAGACAGGATATTTAATTTGAGTATTTTTTTAAATTGTAAAATGTTCTTACTGTGTTTAATCTCTTCTGTCAAACTATTCCAGATCTTTACTCCACAAATAGAAATGCACATACTTTTACGGGTGGTCTGAACAGTTGCTTGTTTAAAATTGAGTTCCCACCTTAGTTCCCCCCTCCCTATCACTAAACATGTTAAGAATGTTAGCTGGAAGCAGTTTATTTCTTGCCTTTCTTGCCACCCTAACAGGTGATATTATTTTACCATAACAGGTGATATTATTTTACCATAACAGGTGATATTATTTTACCATAACAGGTGATATTATTTTACCATAACAGGTGATATTATTTTACCATAACAGGTGATATTATTTTACCATAACAGGTGATATTATTTTACCATAACAGGTGATATTATTTTACCATAACAGGTGATATTATTTTACCATAACAGGTGATATTATTTTACCATAACAGGTGATATTATTTTACCATAACAGGTGATATTATTTTACCATAACAGGTGATATTATTTTACCATAACAGGTGATATTATTTTACCATAACAGGTGATATTATTTTACCATAACAGGTGATATTATTTTACCCTAACAGGTGATATTATTTTACCATAACAGGTGATATTATTTTACCATAACAGGTGATATTATTTTACCATAACAGGTGATATTATTTTACCATAACAGGTGATATTATTTTACCATAACAGGTGATATTATTTTACCCTAACAGGTGATATTATTTTACCATAACAGGTGATATTATTTTACCATAACAGGTGATATTATTTTACCATAACAGGTGATATTATTTTACCATAACAGGTGATATTATTTTACCCTAACAGGTGATATTATTTTACCATAACAGGTGATATTATTTTACCATAACAGGTGATATTATTTTACCATAACAGGTGATATTATTTTACCCTAACAGGTGATATTATTTTACCATAACAGGTGATATTATTTTACCCTAACAGGTTATATTATTTTACCATAACAGGTGATATTATTTTACCATAACAGGTGATATTATTTTACCCTAACAGGTGATATTATTTTACCATAACAGGTGATATTATTTTACCATAACAGGTGATATTATTTTACCATAACAGGTGATATTATTTTACCATAACAGGTGATATTATTTTACCCTAACAGGTGATATTATTTTACCATAACAGGTGATATTATTTTACCATAACAGGTGATATTATTTTACCATAACAGGTGATATTATTTTACCCTAACAGGTGATATTATTTTACCATAACAGGTGATATTATTTTACCCTAACAGGTTATATTATTTTACCATAACAGGTGATATTATTTTACCATAACAGGTGATATTATTTTACCCTGACAGGTGATATTATTTTACCATAAAAGGTGATATTATTTTACCCTAACAGGTTATATTATTTTACCATAACAGGTGATATTATTTTACCATAACAGGTGATATTATTTTACCATAACAGGTGATATTATTTTACCATAACAGGTGATATTATTTTACCATAACAGGTGATATTATTTTACCCTAACAGGTTATATTATTTTACCATAACAGGTGATATTATTTTACCCTAACAGGTTATATTATTTTACCATAACAGGTGATATTATTTTACCATAACAGGTGATATTATTTTACCCTAACAGGTGATATTATTTTACCATAACAGGTGATATTATTTTACCCTAACAGGTTATATTATTTTACCATAACAGGTGATATTATTTTACCATAACAGGTGATATTATTTTACCCTAACAGGTGATATTATTTTACCATAACAGGTGATATTATTTTACCATAACAGGTGATATTATTTTACCATAACAGGTGATATTATTTTACCATAACAGGTGATATTATTTTACCCTAACAGGTGATATTATTTTACCATAACAGGTGATATTATTTTACCATAACAGGTGATATTATTTTACCATAACAGGTGATATTATTTTACCCTAACAGGTGATATTATTTTACCATAACAGGTGATATTATTTTACCCTAACAGGTTATATTATTTTACCATAACAGGTGATATTATTTTACCATAACAGGTGATATTATTTTACCCTGACAGGTGATATTATTTTACCATAAAAGGTGATATTATTTTACCCTAACAGGTTATATTATTTTACCATAACAGGTGATATTATTTTACCATAACAGGTGATATTATTTTACCATAACAGGTGATATTATTTTACCATAACAGGTGATATTATTTTACCATAACAGGTGATATTATTTTACCCTAACAGGTTATATTATTTTACCATAACAGGTGATATTATTTTACCCTAACAGGTTATATTATTTTACCATAACAGGTGATATTATTTTACCATAACAGGTGATATTATTTTACCATAACAGGTGATATTATTTTACCATAACAGGTGATATTATTTTACCATAACAGGTGATATTATTTTACCCTAACAGGTTATATTATTTTACCATAACAGGTGATATTATTTTACCATAAAAGGTGATATTATTTTACCCTAACAGGTTATATTATTTTACCCTAACAGGTGATATTATTTTACCGTAACAGGTGATATTATTTTACCCTAACAGGTTATATTATTTTACCCTAACAGGTGATATTATTTTACCGTAACATGCCCGTCCGTCCCCGGTGAAGCCGGTGGTGCACTGGCAGCTGAACTGCAGTCCACTTCCTGGTCTACACACAGCGTTGTTGTCACAGCCGTGGGTCCCTGTGAAACAAGGGTTCTGCTCCGGGGTTCCACCTGCACACAAGAAGAGGAGGACTTCATTTTCTCTGCACTCTTACCGTAATTGCTGGACTATAAGCCACACCAGCATATAAGCCGCACCAGCTAAATTTAGAACAAAAAATCACACCCGTGTGAACTGAGCGGTGGTTCTTGCTCAAGGACTCTTCCACACTAACTCTGGGGGAGCCCAGGATCGAACTGAACTTTGACAGATACTATATCTATGAGTATCTGTACTTTGAGTATCTGTACTTTAAGTATCTGCACTTTGAGCAAAGTGTGGAGGTGAGTACTTAGGGGTGTAACCACACAGCTGCTCATTAGAAGAGGAGGGGGAGGGGGGAGGGGGGAGGGGGGGGGGGGGAGTGGCGTTTGAAAACCCCTGTTCTTCAGGGGCGTCAAGGTCAAGGTCAAGGTCAAGGTATACTTTATTTGTCCACAAGGGAAATTTGTCTTGGGCTTTCACCCCTGCTACAGCCACACACAAAACATCAGTAACAAAACAGTAGAAATACATACATTACATTGTGCACAGTGATTAATTAATACACTCAGTCAGTGCTGTTTCAGAGCGTCGTTCAACAATCCAATGGACACGGGTACAAATGATTTTTTAAACCTAATGTACTTCCATACAGGTTCACTGTACCTTCTTCCCGAAGGTAGAAGTACAAACTTCCCATGTAGCACATGGGTCGCATCACCAATTATTTTCTGAGCCTGCCTTAGTGCCGCCTGCTCGTAAATAGACTGCAGAGAGGGGAGTTGTCTTACTCCTATAATCTTCCCTGCAGTCTGAACCAATCTCAACAATTTGGACCTCAGTTGCACTGAGAGATTACCGAACCAAACTGTAATACCAAATCTAACCAGGCTCTCCAAGACTGCCCGATAGAACACTAACATAAACTTTTGGTCAACACCGTGAACCCTCAGACGGCGGAGGAAGTGTAGTCTTTGCTGTAGTTTACTACAGAGGCTGTCCACATGTGTATTCCATGTTAGTGAATTGTCAATAGAAATGCCCAAGTATTTATATGAGGAAACCTGTGAGATGGCTGAGTCATGAATGACCACAGGCCTGTGGTCACCAACGCTCATAGGATCGAACACCATCTCCTGTGTCTTCATAACATTGAGAACAAGGTAGTTGTCATCACACCAACTGACAAACCTCTGTACCTCTTGAAAATACTCAGCTAGATCCTTATCCTTATCCAGTAGTGCTAAGATGGCAGTATCATCTGAGAATTTAATAATGTAATTATTCGGGTTCTCACTTCTACACTCATTTGTGTACAAAGTGAAAAGGACAGGTGAGCTAACGCAGCCCTGAGGTGCTCCAGTACTTAAGGTTCTGGGCTCTGACAAAATACCATTCACACTGACCCTTTGAGTGCGTTCAGTTAAAAAGGAATAATACCACCTGATAATAAGAGGATGGACATTAAGGTCCTTTAACCTCTTAATTAAGAGATGTGGCTGCATTGTATTAAACGCTGAGCTGAAATCTACAAGAAGAAGGCGTGCATAAGCTTTATTCTTTTTGTCTTTGTCTAAGTGTTTCAAAAGAAAATAATCCAAGGCCAAAACGGCATCCTCTATACCCCTGTTACTCCTGTATGCAAACTGAAACGTATCTAATGAACAACCCACCGCTGCCTTCAACAAACTGATAATGATTTTCTCAAAACACTTCATAATTACTGAAGTCAGAGCGACTGGGCGGTAGTCATTATTTTCCTTGCAGCATGCCTTTTTGGGGACAGGGATTATAATGGAGTCTTTCCAGGTGGATGGAACAGTACATGAGTCCAGTGACTTTTGGTAGATGGGACACCAAGCCTCTGCCAGTTCCTGGCTGCATGAATGCAGCAACCGGCCACATATCCCATCCGGACCTGAGGCCTTCCGGGGACATGTGCGAGAAAACATCCTCTGGACTTCGTGCTGATCCACAGTGATTCCCAGATCGCTGTGTGCGGGTACAGACTCGAGGGCAGCTTTTTGTTCCTGCAAGAAGTCAGCTGTTCCAAACCTTGCATAAAAGTTGTTTAGTTCATCTGCCTTTTCTTTTTCATTTGAAACACTGAGGCCCTTCTTAGCTGGAGCCATGTTAGTCATGGCCTTCATAGAATCCCACATTTTTTTGGAATTAGAGGAGGAGCAGTAGGCCTCAAACTTCTCTTTTTCCTTCCTTTTTGCATCCTCTATTTTTTTGTTGATCTCCTTTTGAATATTCCTCACAGTTAACAAGTCCCCACACTTAAAAGCCTGTTGTTTCTTAACTATGGCCTCTTTAATTTCCCTCGAGATATAGGGTTTATTATTTGGGTACATAGTTATTGTTTTCTTTGTCAAAACATTATCTTTACAGAATTTGATATATTCTGTTATGGTATCTGTAGCCTCTTCCAGGTCTAAGCTATGGAAGAGGCTCCAGTCAGTGCAACAAAAGCATCCCTTTAGCGTTTCGATGCCGTCATTATTCCACACATGAATAGTTTTGACTTGTGGTTTGCTAGTTTTAAGCAATGACTTGTATGTGGGAATTAAGTGAACAACATTGTGATCGGACATGGCGAATGGGGGTTTAGACTTGGCTAAAGGAGGTTTAGCCTCAGCAGCATAGGCATTCTTAACATTGCCATAACATTTATCTAAGATATTATTACCCCTTGTCTTACAATCGACATACTGCTGAAATCCAGGTAGCACAGATTCAAGTTTACAGTGGTTCACATCACCCAAGACAAAACACGGAGCTTCGGGGGTACGTTTCAATTGTCTGTGAACACAGTCTGCTACGGCGGTGGCTGCCCGGGCGGCATTCGCACTTGGAGCAATGTAGACTGCACACAACACAATATTGCCAAATTCGCGAGGCAAATAAAACGGTCGCATGCTCAGACACAGTAACTCTATGTCCTGGGTGCACAACGACTCCCTCACGGTGAATTGGGAACACCACTTGTTATTAATATAAACGGCGATCCCTCCTGCTTGGCTCTTCGCCGAGTCAGCGGTCCTGTCAGCGCGCACCAGCGTGAATCCCTCCAGGGAAACAAGCGCATCAGGCACCGTCTCATCCAACCAGGTCTCGGTGATCACTTGCAGGCACGCCTCCCGGAACTCGTGTTGATATCTGGTGTTAAAGCGTAATGTATCTGCCTTATTCCTCAATGCCCGGGCGTTACAGAGAATCATGGATGGTAGAGGTGGTCTATGCATCCTTCTCCGTAGTCGCAGTTTCACCCCTCCGCGTCTCCCCCTCTTCCTCGTTCGCTTGCTGTCTCCGCCGCTCCTCGGTGGCGTTGCCAACAGTTCTCTTGGAAGCACGGGGGCCAGAGTATTACTGGCAGCGGGTCGAAGCAGCAGGAGCTGGTCATGGGTGTAGCGCAGGTACGACACCGGTGTTGTTGTCGGCGTCGAGTCCTGACACGCCGGCGAGAAGCATTCCGCTAGGATATCCCGAAGGATTATTAAAAACAGCCATCTCAGTGGCACCATCGTAAGGTATCAGTCAAACACAGTCAGTGCACATAAAACACACTAAAGACACAGACTGACATAACAATAAAGACTATAAAAGAGGCTAGTAGCAGGAGCAGCCCGGGTCGCAACAGTGCTTGCGCCACCGGGTGTGTGCAAAATTTGGTCAATTGGGTATGGCAGGGGTATGCAGCTGCCATACCCTGGGTCCAGGGGGGAAATAAAAGTTACTTTTTAAATATAAATCCATGAATGTCTCTTTGTCTATCTGTGCTGGTTATTATGTTGTTAAATTACAGTAAAATAACTACAAATGCAAAAGGTATTATGATTATATTCCAGAGATGGGGACTCGAGTTAAAGACTCGTCACTCGAGTCGAATCGAGTGACACTTTTGGCGACTCGTCACTCGACTCGGACTCGCCCCTCAAAGACTCGAGACTCCACTCGACTCGTGATCATAAGACTCGTGAAGTTCACGAGTCTTAAAATATTTTAAGCACTATAATGCATGACAAGCCCGACAAATATTGTCCTTTCCTTCTCCTTTCTTCTTTCTTTCTTCTCTGGTGCGCGGCTGAGCGCCGCTGTACGGCTGAGCGCTGCGCAAGGACACAGGGGCGACCGGGTTGTTTTTCCCAACGTACTTAAGCGCAACGGTGGGGGCCCAGGAGCGCTTCGCTGTGTTCACTTGGACCGCGCAGAGCGGCCCGTTGGGAAAAACGCAGTCTGTCTCGCAAAGCGTGGCAGACACAGCCGTCTGCATGGACCTTTCATCGTAAGATTTAAATATTAAAACGGCGAAATAAAACACACATGTTTAGCTCATCATCAGCTATTGTACTTCAGCTAACTTGGCATTTGTTTAATAATTTGATAAAATGATAGGATTATCTGTGAGAACCTGCTTATCTAATGTCGGGTTTCTCTCCGAGCGCATCCTCCTCTCGTCTTGTTCCACCAGCTGCAGGCAGCTATAGTCTAGCTGAGCTCATTAACCCCTCGTACTTATTGTTTAAAGCATTAACGTGAGGTTACGCCCCCATGCCCAGTAAGCCCTACTGTTACACTGCTAGAGGATTATTAAATTGTTTTTGTATCTGTTGCGCTCGCGCGTATATAGTGCGTCTTTTCAAAAGAGAAGATCTATATCTAGACGCGCCATGACACGGTGGATTAATAGCTTGCAACTCTGATTTTTTGGGAGCCTTATAGGCTAAACAATATAAGCCATCTAGTTGATTTTGTTAGACTTATAGGCTGAACAATAAACCTATAGGCTATTACTGTAGTTCATATAGGTTGTTGTCACTAAATTCTTGCTATTGAATATTATGCTGTATCAATGACTAAGTAATGTAATCAATCCTGACATACTGTCTGCTTATATTAATACAGTAAAAGAGTGATTATGAATGAAACAATCATGCAGTTGCCAGTACATCATTTAATTAATATACGCCGGTAACTAACGTCAGTGATGTAAAATGTATTCCCACTAAGAGTACACGTCGCTATGGTAACCCGTATCGATACGTTTTACGTAACTGCCATAAAGTGTTATGTTGCATACTGTCCAGCTGGCGGCTGCTTCAAATAGAGAAATTGTGATTGCTTCGCAATTCGTATTAAAAACAACATTTGAATACTGTATAGCTCAAACTCTCTTAGGAAAAGGTTAGTACAGAAAGCTACAAAGGTCTACTAAAAGGATTTAAACACAAGAAAGCACAATGGCTTGTTTACATTGTCATTGAGGTCCTTTCGTACAGCATTCAAAAAAGTGTCAAGCAACTGAAGCAAGTGTGGCTGGCTTTGGGATTATTTTATTAACAAAGAAAGTCGTCGGATGATGATCGGGATTCGGGACGGGGACCCTACTATTGGACATAACTGCGTTGCTTCCAAGGAACTTTCACCGAGGATGGAGGCAGGAGGTCTACTTCAGAGATGTTTCCTGGGGGAAATGGATCCATTATTATTAATCGTGGAACTTTTAACTGCCTCCGTAGCGTGACTGTAAGTACATACATTCATGTGTCTTTCCTAATTTAGCCTGCCATGGCTGCTGCTTTAGCTGTATCTGTGAGTACCGGGTGATCATGATGCGCCATGTAACTTTTTTAGCTGGAGGCTAGATCATTATAAAAAATAATTAAAAAAGATATATATGTATATAAAGACTCGTAACTCGACTCGGACTCGCCACTTAAAGACTTGAGACTCGACTCGACTCGTCCCCCAAACTGCCCAAAGACTCGTAACTCGACTCGGACTCGCCACTTAAAGACTCTTGACTCGACTCGACTCGTGATCACGAGACTCGTGGGCATCTCTGTTATATTCTCCACACTTTTATTCTCCACATCTTGACAAAATGGTATATTCCCAGGTTCCGCAGGTCAGCTTCACAGGTGCAATGCATTATTGTTAATTGTGGCACGTTTACTAACATTCTAAGTTTAGCTGCACTTGAACAACCGTTCCAGGCTGCCATATCCAGCCCAAGAAACCATAGAAACCTGTGTTTTCAGAAATTGTGAAAATAGCCGATCTACATGCTCACAACGTGCACATGTAGATCGGCTATTTTCACAATAGAACTGTGTTATACAAAATGTAATTCCTCTTTATCCATGAGGACGCCCATCTTTGCCATACCCTAGCTTTTGCTGAACTGACACCACTGCTGTTCCTCCAGTAAAGCCCAGATGTTTTACGTTCTTACAACAAACCCCACTGAGACCACAGTCTGTTTACATGACCTGAGGTTGACCCCTGACCCCTGATCCTAGAACCCCAGGAAGGGGGGGGGGGGGGGGGGGGGGGGCTCAGGAGGTAGAGCGTCCGCTTGGGAACCCAGAGGATTCCCGGTTCAATCCCGGGCTCCCCCAGAGTTAGTGTTGAAGAGTCATTGAGCAAGACTCTGAACCCCTAACTGCTCCTGATGAGCAGGTTGGTGCCAAGCATGGTTTCCTCTGACATCACTGTGTGAATGTGTGAATGGGTGAATGTAATGGACATTTACAATTCCGTCAGTCGATTGTGCCGTTTGTACATATGTGGACAGAAGCATGGATTTACAAGACAACCTCAATCATCTCATCAATAATGCTAGAACTCACAGCTGTGGAGACTCCACCACATGCAGCTCAGCTGGTGCAGTGAAATGATTGATAGTCATAGGAAGGATAGAGTTGTATGCATCCTGGGGATGCAGGGATGCTTAGTTTAATGAGTCCTTTATTAAAAATATGGGTCAGGGACTCAGGATGCAGGGTTCGTAGCATCACTGCTACTAGTCAATTTACGACCGTCAGGTCGCAGTTACTATCAAAACCTTCACTGGCTGTCAGTCAGTCTGTCAGTCACATGTTACATGTCACATGTCACATGTCACACTTTTGTCCTTCTCATATCTTCGCCACCGTTGCCCCTATCCATGCCAAACTTTGCACACACACTCCTTGGCTGCCAAACCACTTCGACCCATTTCTCACATGGCCCTCTTCTAGCGCCACCATGAGGCAGATTCTTGCACAAAACACACTGCTCCTACAAATGTTGCCCTAAAATCACACAAATCATATGTCATCAACATGGATCTGTCACAATTGGCGCCACCATCAGGCCGATTTTACATGCGACATGACGGTCGCTTATCTCCCGATTTAGGGAGTCTTACTGGTTGATGTAATTTGGTTTAGAAATCTACAAACGATCAGGTTCACACAAACTCTGTCAATGTTTTATCATTAACCATAACAGTAAAAATACATATTCCCACGTTCTAGTGTTTCTCAGATGGGGGTACACGTACCAATGGGTACACATACTATAATAAATGATAGAGTGAGGCCCCCTAGGGGTCCCGGACCCCCCTCCTTGAAAGGAAGGCAGACACGTGAGTGTGCGGAGGAAACGTGCACAAACGTGCGCATGTGTTCCCGTGAAGTTGCACTCTGCCCGATATGAGTTTGACCCCCCAGGGTCAGACCATGACCCCCCCCCCCCCCCCCCAACCACACACACACACACACACACACACACACACACACACACACACACACACACACACACACACACACACACACACACACACACACACACACACACACCCTCCTGTCATGGAACCTTGTGGTTAATAAGTGTGTTTCTGGTTAACCACACACACGCACACACACACACACACACACACACACACACACACACACACACACACACACACACACACACACACACACACACACACACACACACACACACACACACACACACACACACACCACAGCAGCTGAGGAAATACAACAGGGCTCAAGTTACTATTTACCCTTCTCTGAAGTTAAACTGCAGATACACACCACACACACACACACCCACACCCACACACACACACACACACACACACACACACACACACACACACACACACGTGCGTGCAGACACACATACATGCATGCATGCACACACACACCCACACACACACACACACACACACACACACACACACACACACACACACACACAAAAGCTACAGCTCTCATGCATTGCAGCAAATTCCTTTCTAATCTATATACGCAGTAATCAGTCACTGAAAAACACGGTTAGGAAGAAATAGATTTAAAGGGCTCCAGACAGACAGACAGACAGACAGACAGACAGACAGACAGACAGACTAGTCTGAGCGTTTCGGTCAAAAAATTGTGCACTTTATGATAAAAGCATGTCATTTGGCACCACACAGTTAGAACATGCCATATGGAACATTTTTGGCCATCGCAGATTTGTCTTGGGAAACTTGTGGGAGCCAATCAAAGTTGGGCTCTCATAGACTTTACTATAGAGTAAAATAATACAAAAAAAAAAAATGCTTTAAGTAGCATGTGAGGGGTCAGACTAGGGTTTTTTGTGATTCTGAGATCCAATGCAAGCATTTGTTTGCAACGAAAAATATTCTTTTCCGAAAAATGGACCCCACAAAACTGTGAAAAGTGATGACTCATCACTAAACCATAGTTTTATGGGGGCCGTTTTTTTCCAAAGGAATGTTTTTTGTGCAAACCAAATGCTTGCATTGGATTCAGATTCCAATGCAAGCAAGTTTCCCAAGACAAATCTGCGATGTGCCTATAGCCAAACATTTTCCATACGGCATGTTCTAACTGTGTGCCAAATTGCATGCTTTTATCATAAAGTGCACGATTCCATCAACATACTGCCCGAAATGCCCGGACTAGACAGCAGGGACGTGCTGGCCATTGGGAAAAGCGGGGCAACTCCCGAACGGCCGGTTCATTCCCGGCCGGTCCAGGCCGGCCATGGACTGGGCGGCCTAAAAAGTAAATCGTCACTGTCGGGCAGAAACCTCGTATCTCCAAGTTTTAAATGTGTACAAAGTAAAGCCCTGCTTCACCATTCAAGGCCATCGCACAAAAGTAGTGAAAACAGCAGATCTACAAGCACACAACGCCTCGCACCGCGAGGCGTTGTGTGCTTGTAGATCTGCTGTTTTCACTAGTTTAAATAATTTGTTAACCCTCTAAGGCCCGCATTAAGAAATACTTGAAATAAAAATTTGAAAAAAATCAGATGGTGTTGTAGGAGTCCTATTAAAACTCAGTGAATGCCACCCTTTATTCAAAATCTACAAAACTGGTGCCAGCCATTTTGCTTAATTTTGCCTTTTTATGGGGGCCAAAATCATATTTTGTACTTAAATTACACATATATATATATATAAATCTATGCTTCTATCGAAAGCCACACTACCCCTCTTACAAAGGAAAACATGTATATTTATATATATATATCCTATCATTAGATTTGGGCTTCAATAGAACATGTGTAAGATGTCTTGATCATCATCATATGTGTGTGCTGTGATGGGCCCTGTGTGCAATCTGGAGTGCAATACCATTTGAAAACCACCAGAGGGTGGTCTCCTACTATCTGATCAACTAACAGAAGAAGGAAGAAGACGTCCATCTTTTTTTTGGTTTGGGCCTGTTGTTTACATTTTGGCCAGGCCTTTTAGCTAGCATGCTACACACTTCGGAACCCTGGCGATCGCGATCAAGGATAGGTAGAGAAGAATGGATGGCACCGCTGGAATCCTGAGAATTTTCTGCGTTTTTTGAGTACTTATAGTTCGTCAGGGATGCACGGGAAAGTGTATAAACGAACGTTTTAGATAACATTTAAACGGCCGGAACCAATCTTCGGCTATACCGATTTTCCGCCGGACTGTGTTACACTGGTGCTACAGTCAAATCGGCCGTATCGCTCAGGTCACGGAGGCATATGGCCAACTTCTAGAGCGATTTTTTTGAAATTACAATTATGAAAAAATGATAAAACTTTTGATTAATTAAAAAGACGTAAAAGACGTTTATGGCACCGAGGTCCAAAGACGTATAAGACGTTTATGGCGTTCAGTGAGTTAAGAGGAAAATGTAATGTTTTTTTCAAAAAAATGTTTTTGTAAGATTTTATAGCCATGAATCAAAAATCATAAATCATGCTCTAATTTACATATGGGGGATATTTTTCACAATAATAACATATGTACATGTTCTAGACATTCTAATGATCACCAAAAAAAATAGTACAGGCATTTTACTTATGTTTTTGTGAGGTATAGCTTCCATGAAAAAGTGAGATGTTGTTCGTCAAAACTCTGGAATTTCAGCGGGTGTGAATGTCAGCCCCTGTGGGGGGTATTTATATGCAAATATTGTGGCCAATGGCATTGTAATACTAAACAATAGAATCCAATGGTGGTGTTTAGGTGGTAGGGGGAGCTAAAATAAAATGATTTAAACCTTTTTTTGGATAAAATACAAACGTTGTAATATTACAACCGTGGGCCTTAGAGGGTTAAAATGATATTAACAAAACAAACTGTTTTGGACATAAAGGTTTCCACCCAACAACGACAAAATATAACTCATGTACAGTAATTGGCCCACTGGCTTGTCACTTGTCATGATCTGAAATGGCAAATCTTTGAGTAGCAGCAGCGCTATAGAGAGAGATCTCTTTCTATAGCGCGCAATGAGGGCCTCTACAACTCTTTTTCCCGGGCTGAACCAGGGGCCCAGCACGTCCCTGCTAGACAGACAGATATGCCTCCATTACAACATAACTCCCTCCAGATGTCATTAAGAGCTTATCAGTCTAAATGTCTGGAACATTCACACGTTATTAACACCAAGGAATGAAGGTTCCTCCACGCAACGTTTCACAATTAAATCACATATTCCTGAGGTTTAACTCAGTGGTTCTCAAAGTGGGGTCCGGGGACCCCCAGGGGTTCCAGGGGGGTCCCCAGCAGAACCAGTGAACGTAGCGTCAGAACGTAACGTGAATCACTATGAATGGATCTGGTTTCAGTTATCTATCTCTCAAGAACAGATGCCCTGCATAGAGGAGAGCTGAGGGCGGGGCCTATCGAGAAAACTTCCTGCGAATTCCCCCTCTAAAAGGGGAGGGAAAAAACAGTAGAGCGTACTGTTTTCCTTTTCCTTTTTGAAGGTGTGTCCCCTTATAGACGCCTTAATGGTCCACGTCACACTGATCAGAACCAGTATCCTCGCAGGTCAGCACCAAATGAACCCCACCGCTCAGAGGATGCAATGGATACGTGGTCACTGCACTCACGTGTAAAACTGCATTCCATCAAACTTTCAGACGCAGTTTCTTTTCTCCCAGTGTGGAGGAAGAATGCTTAGGATTTGTACAGTGATCTCTCACTCTTGATATGAAATCCTTGGTTTCTGTTGTTTGTAAACAATAATAGAGATTCAGCACAGTTGTCCTTCAAACACCATCACGGTGTCGCACGCAGAGAACGGCAGAGAATAGCAGACCTCCAAGCTCACACCGGTCGCATCCGCGACTTGACGTGAGCTTGTATATCAGCTACTCTGGACGCGCAATGCCGTTGCGCAATGAAGTATACAGTATATGTCTCGCTGGGGCGCGCCTCACAAGCCAACACACAAGAGGAGGTTGAATGGCTCCCCAAAACAACAGCTTTGAGGATCTGTTGGCCCGCAATCAGACATACGCGTGAGACATCTTCTCCGTATCGCCTTTGCTATCACACTTTGCTGCCACACTTACTCTGGCATACCTTTTGCCTAGCAACGTGATTTCAACTCACACGACTTTGGACTTTAACCCGGCCAATAGGGACGAGCTGCAATTGTTGAAGCCCCGCCCCCTCTGTCTACTATAAAAACGTGGAGGTCTGTCACACTTTGCTGTCACACTTACTCTGGTGTACTTCTGCCTAGCGACGTGATTTCAATTTAAAAACGTTCACACGACTTGCCCTGGCGGTTGCTTCTCGCCCTTAGGGCCTCTCACTGGTTGCTATAGTAACCTACCATCCACAGATCCTATCTTGTTGCTATAGTAACTATAAACAGATCCTATCTTGTTGCTATAGTAACTATAAACAGATCCTATCTTGTTGCTATAGTAACTATAAACAGATCCTATCTTGTTGCTATAGTAACTATAAACAGATCCTATCTTGTTGCTATAGTAACTATAAACAGAGCCTATCTTGTTGCTATAGTAACTATAAACAGAGCCTATCTTGTTGCTATAGTAACTATAAACAGATCCTATCTTGTTGCTATAGTAACTATAAACAGATCCTATCTTGTTGCTATAGTAACTATAAACAGATCCTATCTTGTTGCTATAGTAACTATAAACAGAGCCTATCTTGTTGCTATAGTAACTATAAACAGATCCTATCTTGTTGCTATAGTAACTATAAACAGATCCTATCTTGTTGCTATAGTAACTATAAACAGATCCTATCTTGTTGCTATAGTAACTATAAACAGATCCTATCTTGTTGCTATAGTAACTATAAACAGAGCCTATCTTGTTGCTATAGTAACTATAAACAGATCCTATCTTGTTGCTATAGTAACTATAAACAGATCCTATCTTGTTGCTATAGTAACTATAAACAGAGCCTATCTTGTTGCTATAGTAACTATAAACAGATCCTATCTTGTTGCTATAGTAACTATAAACAGATCCTATCTTGTTGCTATAGTAACTATAAACAGATCCTATCTTGTTGCTATAGTAACTATAAACAGATCCTATCTTGTTGCTATAGTAACTATAAACAGAGCCTATCTTGTTGCTATAGTAACTATAAACAGATCCTATCTTGTTGCTATAGTAACTATAAACAGATCCTATCTTGTTGCTATAGTAACTATAAACAGATCCTATCTTGTTGCTATAGTAACTATAAACAGAGCCTATCTTGTTGCTATAGTAACTATAAACAGATCCTATCTTGTTGCTATAGTAACTATAAACAGATCCTATCTTGTTGCTATAGTAACCTACCATCAACAGATCCTATCTTGTTGCTATAGTAACCTACCATCAACAGATCCTATCTTGTTGCTATAGTAACCTACCATCAACAGATCCTATCTTGTTGCTGGTAGCGAATCGGATCAGCTGGTTCTCCACATCGTGGAAGACGAAGATGTGGTCCACGCTGAGCTGCTGGGCGGGCGGGGCCGGGCGCTCCCCGTCGTCGTGGGAACAGCCGCGGTACGTGATGCTCTGACGCCACTGGTAGCTCCGCCTCTGAACGCTGCCGTCCGATAGGCTGACGGTGAAGTGGCGGGTGGAGGAGGAGGTGATCACTGGAGGGGGGAGGAGTCGGGATGGAGGGGGAGGAGTCAGGATGGAGGGAGAGGAGGAGTCAGGATGACAGTTAAGCACTGTTTCCCAAACACTGGGTTGGGACCCATTTGTGGGTCCCTTTGTTTTTTTGTTTCCAACATTTTGTTTTTAATTATTATTATTTCAAAACATAAAAAAAAAATCAAACCTCGGTTCGAAGTGAAGCGGTGAACTTGTATTCTATGTGTTCTAGAGTTATGAACTCTGTGATCTATACATTCTTTATATTCTGAATGAATTAATGATTTTATCTGGACGGCCGAATTGTCATGTGAAGCTTGACCAATCCTCAAAGTATCCAATCATCAGACTGGGACGGACACTACACACATACGTACTTACGGACGTACGGACGTACGGACGTACGTACGGACGGACGGGACAGGACAGGACAGGACAGGACAGGACAGGACAGGACAGATAAAACCTATTCATTCTGAACTGAAATGGCCATATATGGACATGGGACACACATTTTGCTTTTTGAAAAAGCCTATTCATTCTGGACTGATATTCTGGACGTACGAGACAGAAAAAACCTGTTCATTCTGGACTGGAGTGACCATATATGGACATGAGGTGACAGACATTTTGTTTTTGAAAAAGCCTGTTCATTCTGGACTGAGATGACCATATATGGACATGAAACACACATTTTGTTTTTGAAAAAACCTGTTCATTCTGGACTGAAATGACCATATATGGGCGTGGGACACACAAAGCCACTCATTGGAAGTGGTTTTCACCGCTTCAAAAACATTACCAAAAAAGCATGGGAATTTCATGAATTAGCATCAAATTCAATGATTTTCAATGATGAATGAATAAAACAAAAATCTAAGAAATTCCATAAATTAGTAAACACATTTTTAAGTAGTCAAAATAGCCGATCTACAAGCACACAACGAGGTGCGAAGTGATGCGTGGTGTGCTTGTAGATCGTCTCACACTAGACATATTAATGATAATCTCTCTATGTGTTGTACGTACGGTTGCTGCCGTACTGGTAGATCTCCTGGTAGGGTTCAATCTGCACCGTGGCACCCTGGGGTACCTCGGGGACCCGGCCCTCCAGCTGGGTGCTGACACCCAGGTGACCGTGTTCATCGATGCCCTGGAACTCCTGTCTGATGGACACCCGCTCCCCGCCCGGGGAGAAGACCACCTCAGACTGACGGGAGAACTCACCACCTGGAGGGGAGGGGGGGGGAGGGGGGGGGGGGAGAAAGAGAGAGAGAGAGAGAGGGGGGGGGGAGAGAGAGAGAGTCTGTTGAAACAACGTCATGAAAACAACCTTTTATTTCTACCTAGAATTCAGAAGGTAATTGGGAGACGCTTGTTGAGGTTTAAAGCACCTGGTTCGGACTGGAACAATTGACCTAATCCACTCACTTAGATCGATTAGGCCTACTTCATTGTTCAAGTTTTCAGGACACCGTTTTGTTTTGTTTTTTAAACAAATCGACAGCAGTTGCCTTGCATGGTTTACCCTGCCATCAGTGTGTGAATGTGTGTGTGAATGGGTGAATGTAATGAATGTGTGTGTGAATGGGTGAATGTAATGCACAATCTCTGTAAAGCGCCTTGGATAAAGGCACTGTATAAATGCACCATTTACCATTTTAAACATGAGAAAAGACCATTCTATATTGAATCAAACCATGCAATATAGAAACTGGTCAAACATTGGGCAAATTGTCAAATAAATAATGTAATAAAGAGGCAACAGTTGTGAAAATGGCTGATCTAAAGGTTCACAATGACTCAGACTTTGCCGTGGCAAGGACCCCCAAATGTGTGTTAGGACGAAGCAGCATTGCCTCACCACACCCGACCGCACACAAGATATAACAATGAAGAGATCTACAAGCTCACAGCGTGGCACCGAGTGCCGTGCTGTGAGCTTGTAGATCTGCTATTTTTGAAAAAGTCATGAAAATGTGTGACTGTTTGTATTTTAAAAGCGAATGTTTGTAACAAAAATTTTGCTTCTGGGGAGGGTCCCTGGAACTAAATATTTTGAGATGGGGGTCCGTGGCCAAATACATATCATTCTGGGGGTCCTTGACACGAAAAAGTTTGAGAACCACTGACATGGTAGTCTCTCAAGAACAGACTAACTGAGCTCCAGTTAAATGAAAAGGACCTTTTCTTTGACGATGGCTGGCCACATCGCTGACATAGAAGCATAGGTTAAAAAAACCTTAGAAGGATTCAAAAGACACTTCTAGAATCGTCTTGATTTGTCAAAAATAGCAGATCTACAAGCTTGCAGTGCGGCACTCGGTGCCGCGCTGTGAGCTTGTATGTCTGCTATTTTTCAATAGTTAAAGCATTCAATAATGATCCGCAATAATGTGCCCCCTGTTCTAAATGTGTTTTTAAAGAAGCTGGACTCTGTCATTAAGTCAGTCTAACATATGGTAGAGTAGTGCTGTACTCTCTACTTACATAACACTACAGGACAGTGTGTTCCTACAGTGTGTATGTACGTGCACGCCGTAGGAATGCACAGGAATGCTCCTTACATACACACTCATTATAAACACATAATAATGTACAGTAAGTGCACACACCGTGTCTCCTCACATACACACTCATTAAAAACACATAATGTAAGTGTACGTTGTGTGTGTGTGTGTGTGTGTGTGTGTGTGTGTGTAGTAGGAATGCTACTCTCCTTCACATACACACTCATTATAAAACCCATTCAGACACACACTCAAACAGCTGTTCAAACAACAGTCACTCTAAGTGAAGCATCAACAGAGAGCTCAGTGGTGTAGCTTCACTCAGAGGTTCCTGTCCTTCGTACTGACACGGTGACACAGGAAGGGTCTCTGAAAATAGCCGATCTACAAGCTCACAAAGTGTTGCGCGTTGTGAGCTTGTTGATCGGCTGTTTTCAGCATGCAGCCACGAGCAAAATCAGGCATTACTACGTCATCAAGGCACCCGCCGACATTAAATGTTTGTTGACAAAATCAAATGTAGAATTAGTCGACTAAAGCTACACAAAAACGAAAACTTTAAATATGGCTAAAACTAAATGACATTATTCAACAGACTAAGGTGCCCTCCACACTAGGCGCGGTCACCGCCTCCTTGCAATTCATTTTCAACGAGAGGCGGGCGGCTTTTTCGGCCGTGCAGCGAAGTTTTGGGGCGGCGAGGCGCGGTCCCGTGAAATCCCCCGCAAGCGTGCTCGTTTGTGCATGAGAGATGGATTGTGTTCATCTTTGTGAAATACCGCCTGTAGTGTGGAGGGCATCTAATGCTGTTGTACAGTAATAACAGATAGATGTAGTGTGGAGGGCACCTAATGCTGTTGTACAGTAATAACAGATAGATGTAGTGTGGAGGGCATCTAATGCTGTTGTACAGTAATAACAGATAGATGTAGTGTGGAGGGCATCTAATGCTGTTGTACAGTAATAACAGATAGATGTAGTGTGGAGGGCATCTAATGCTGTTGTACAGTAATAACAGATAGATGTAGTGTGGAGGGCATCTAATGCTGTTGTACAGTAATAACAGATAGATGTAGTGTGGAGGGCATCTAATGCTGTTGTACAGTAATAACAGATAGATGTAGTGTGGAGGGCATCTAATGCTGTTGTACAGTAATAACAGATAGATGTAGTGTGGAGGGCATCTAATGCTGTTGTACAGTAATAACAGATAGATGTAGTGTGGAGGGCACCTAATGCTGTTGTACAGTAATAACAGATAGATGTAGTGTGGAGGGCACCTAATGCTGTTGTACAGTAATAACAGATAGATGTAGTGTGGAGGGCACCTAATGCTGTTGTACAGTAATAACAGATAGATGTAGTGTGGAGGGCATCTAATGCTGTTGTACAGTAATAACAGATAGATGTAGTGTGGAGGGCATCTAATGCTGTTGTACAGTAATAACAGATAGATGTAGTGTGGAGGGCACCTAATGCTGTTGTACAGTAATAACAGATAGATGTAGTGTGGAGGGCACCTAATGCTGTTGTACAGTAATAACAGATAGATGTAGTGTGGAGGGCATCTAATGCTGTTGTACAGTAATAACAGATAGATGTAGTGTGGAGGGCACCTAATGCTGTTGTACAGTAATAACAGATAGATGTAGTGTGGAGGGCACCTAATGCTGTTGTACAGTAATAACAGATAGATGTAGTGTGGAGGGCACCTAATGCTGTTGTACAGTAATAACAGATAGATGTAGTGTGGAGGGCACCTAATGCTGTTGTACAGTAATAACAGATAGATGTAGTGTGGAGGGCACCTAATGCTGTTGTACAGTAATAACAGATAGATGTAGTGTGGAGGGCACCTAATGCTGTTGTACAGTAATAACAGATAGATGTAGTGTGGAGGGCACCTAATGCTGTTGTACAGTAATAACAGATAGATGAGGAGCAACGCTGTAGACTCACCGATGAGGCTGAACCCGTTCTGCGCTCCAGGCTGCTCCAGAGCGAAGGCCCAGCCTATGACCCCGCCCACAGAGAAGAGGGGGAGGAGGGAGGGGCCCAGGACGTCGGGGATGCTGCTGACCGCCACGTATGCCCGCCCGTCGTTGGGCACGGCGTAGGAGTGCAGGTCGTTGCCGCTCAGCTCCACCGCCGTCGCCGAGGCGCCCACGAACAGACGGCCGTTCACCTTCCCGTTCATCCTCTGGGGGATGCCTGGGGGAACAGTTATCGCAGTTTAGTGTGAAAAACGGCACATTGTGTCTCCGTCCGCCTGGATGGACGTCTCTCCGCGTACGCTTTTTTTACGGTCTATGGGTTTGCCACTCTGACACTCTGAATTTACTGGAGATTTTTTTGCACCAAGCTTCCGGTTAACAGCAGACATACAAGCTCACGTCGCGTCGCAGATGCAACCCGCTGTGAGCTTGTAGATCACACTCGGCTGCGGCGCCGGAAGCTCCGTGCAACTTCTGCGCAATGCATGATGGGATGTTGGAAAGTTGTGGATAGAGAGACTCTAACCAACATACCGTCTGCGACGCAGTCCTTGCCGTTGCCATAGAAACCAGGTCGGCAGTGGCAGCAGTACCCGGTGCTGTAGTCTCTGCAGTCTGCGAAGGACGAGCAGCGATGGCGGTTCTTAGCACACGTCTCAAAGTTGTACGAAAACACTGTAAAAAAACAACACACAACACGTCTCAAAGTTCTACGAAAACACTGTAAAAAAACAACAACGCAACACGTCTCAAAGTTCTACGAAAACACTGTAAAAAAACACACAACAAGTCTAAATTGTATGAAAACACTGTAAGAAACAATATAAAGCACATCTCAAAACTGTATGAAACCACTGTAAGAAACAACACACAACATGTCTTAAAGTTGTATAAAACTACATAAAAGTTGCACTCACACACTGGGCAGAGTCTAGCTTTGGGAAGACAGAGCATTTCTGTTGGCGGTTTATTTAACAGTTCTACTGCCAGATTTATTATTTATTTATTTATTGGGGCTGGTGCCAGCAAAAAGCAGCTTAACTTTGCGATGTTATAGAAAATGATCTATTAATTATTTCCAAAAAATAATTTTCATTGGATGTATTATATTTGTACTTAAGCCAGTGGCAGAGGGCAGCCTTATGCAAAGAATGAATGTGAATTGGGCCGCTCCGCTTGCCATCCATTCAAAGCATAGAAATGCATTTTCTAGATCAGATCCACAGAAAACAGCCAGGAAGTGATTTGGGACTCCATTATTGCTTACGGGCGGTGGATTTTTGAGAGCAGCGTTACGGGAGATGTTTTTACTGTACACGGCGGTGCAACCAGTTATCAGCTTACAGTCATCAAACAAGGTAAAAAGAACGAGTCATATTGGCAAAGCACTTGGGTCAAAATTGGGCCGAACGGGAACGTCCGAAGCAGTAAAAGAGTTAAAGCACCTTCTATCCTCACAAAGTCCTATTTCTGACCATTGTGTCTTTCTCTGGTTTTGGGAAGACAGAGATGAAAAGCTTTCCACAGGTTCTCAGAACAGTGCTGTTCTGAGTTGATCCGTGTGACGTCACACGGATTCCCGTTTTTTTTTTTTCAAAAATTCTTTTTTTTTCAAAAACGTTTTTTTTTTTTCAAAAAACTTTTTTTTTTCAAAAAACTTTTTTTTTTTCAAAAAAACTTTTTTTTCAAAAAACTTAAAACTTTTTTTTTTCAAAAAACTTAAAACTTTTTTTTTTCAAAAAACTTTTTTAAAAACTTTTTTTTTTCAAAAAACTTTTTTTTCTCAAACATTTTTTTTTTACAACTTTATTTTTTACTCTAGACTTTTGCGGCAAACTTCTAGTTTTTATACATTATACATAAATACAATGCAGGTGGGGTTGATTATCTAATGTAGATTAACTTTCTGTAATGTCTGGTCTAGCAACGGTCGCCCTGTGTCATTTGACAGTAGGCCTATAACATACAACATAGGCCTACAGTAGGCTATAATCAGAGCTGCAACATTATCCTATTTTTGTATTGGCCCAATATTAACATTATTTGTTGTCAACGTGGGGTCCGGGGAGGAGTGAAGAGGAGGGGAGGGGTGGAAAAACCCCACTAGATGCGCCCCTGAGCAAACAGAGGCCGTTTTGGTATTGCAGCTGGAGAGCCTCATTATAGTAGAGCTAGAACAAACAAAAGGAATGGTCAGAGTGTTTGTTGAGGGTTAAAACCTGTCTAAGACTCAATTTTGAGCATATATTTATACAAAAAATATAGTTTTAAAAGCATGGTGTAGGTGTAGGCCCTTTAAGAGAACTTATTTGGACATCAGAAGAAAGTTCTTATGTCGGATGAATTGTTTGAAGCACGTCAGGGGGGCTTTGATTAGTATCACTGGTAACACCTTTAACACAATTAGTTATGTCAATATAGTGTTTGGGCTTTGGTTCTTTACCGTCTACGTCCAGGTCTTCATCCACCACCACGATCTGAGGGTTCTGGGGTCGGGAATGTGGAGGTACCGGCCTCACAGGCTCTGGAACGCTGTACCTGGGCCGCTCGGGTTCGGGGTACCTGGGTCTCTCGGGTTCGGGGTACCTGGGTCTCTCTGGTTCGGGGTACCTCGGACGGTCAGGGTACCTTGGTTCAGTGAAAGGTGATTTTACATTTAAAGGACAATTTCGGCCATTTACAACATCTTATATCTTCATATAATTGGTACTCAGTAATGCTCATTATGAGATGGCATCATTTCTGTGTCTCAGAGGAGGGCTGTGGACAGTTCGGAAACCTGTCTACTCACTCTGTGTCTCAGAGGAGGGCCGTGGACAGTTCAGAAACCTGCTCATCGTGGAACTCATCGCTAGGCAAGATTTCAAAAGGGCAATGGCTTCTATTTCAGCATACCGACTTATACCAGGACGTGTGCCCCCACAATATTCTTCCAAGCTTTATCACGATACACAATCTTATCATGATTCTTTTTCATGTTGGTTTTAATGGTTATTTTTCAAGTTACAGTACAACCACCTACAATGTAACAAAGACTATAAGAAAAAGGAGTAACAGACCATTTAGACCGGTTGGGAGGTCTAAATTGATCCTTACAAGTATGTAGTAACTCTGACAGTATAACAAATGAAACCAAATGGACCCGTAAGCGTCAGAGTTAAGGGGAGACCTTGACATTTTAAAGTTTGAGAACTACTGATTTACGGTAGTCCAAAATGCAGGTTTAAATGAATTCTGCAATGAATCTCTGTATTAACAATAAAACAGGGTTGTTACAAGGCTCCCTTATTGTATCACGATACATAGGATATCTGTGAAAAGGCAAATCGTGGAGACATTGTATCGTCTCAACGACATTTAACACCATATCGCCCCCTCCCCCTACCTTGGTTGTGTTTCGGGGGGTAGCGTCTTGGGGGTGTATATGGTGG
Organism: Nannobrachium achirus; assembly: GCF_963921795.1. Taxonomy (NCBI): domain Eukaryota; kingdom Metazoa; phylum Chordata; class Actinopteri; order Myctophiformes; family Myctophidae; genus Nannobrachium; species Nannobrachium achirus. Next base: position 74,993,082 of record NC_137812.1, on the reverse strand, counting down.
GGGGGTCTATATACTGACCTTGGTTGTGTTTCGGGGGGGTAGCGTCTTGGTGGGGGGGTCTCCACGTCGCCATATTCTGGTTCCTCTGTGGTGAACTCCACTTCCTGTTCGTAGTCCGCCGTGGTGGTCTCAGCGTCGTAGATCCGTCCGGGCCACTCCGTGGCGCGTGGCCCCTCCCCCGGGCCCTGGGGCTCGCTGACCTCGCCGGGCGTGATCTCGATGAAGTACGGCGACGTGCCGATCTCGTAAACCCAGACGCCGCGACGGCCCGCGTTGGTGTTTCTGTACGGACACAGGAAGTGAGGAAGTCACGATCAACCAACTGTTTTAAAGGGGGAGGAAACCCTCTCTATGCTGATGATGCTGTTTGATTTCCTGGTCAGGTTCAAAACTACAGCAGATTAAAAACACAACATAATTTATAGAACACAGTGATGTCAGCCAGGGTTGATTTTGACAGCAACATTTCATTTAGTTTTGTCCTAGGGCCCTATTTTTAAACTTTTTGCAATGTTTTACTATTTTGAAAGATGTATTTTTTTCAAATAGTTTTCAAATAGTTGATCTACAAGCTCACATTGTGTCGATGTAGATCGGCTATTTGAAGTACTAGAAGCTGGGCCGCCCTTCGGGCGGCCCAGCGTCTAGTCGGCGACCTGGCCAACTCGGAACAATGTAAATAGGGAATGAATGCCCCGCCCTTTAATGCAAACCCCATTATACCTGTTTTCATAGGACCCGTTTTGACCATCTGTCTGCCTGTGTCCATTTATGCCCATATATGGAGATATCTGTATCTGTCTGTCTGTCTGTCGGCGTCCATTTTATGTCCATATATGGAGATCACTGCAGTTATAGTTCTGGGTCCATTTTATGCCCATATATGGAGATATCTGTCTATCTGCGTCCATTTTATGCCCATATATGGAGTATCTGTCTGATCCTCCAACTGTGTTGCAGACATTAGATGTCTCCATATATGGAGTTATAGGTTGCCCATATACTTGCCCATATACTCTGTATCTGCCCATATGCCCATATATGGAGATCTCTGTATCAGTCCCTTTTATGCCCATATACGGAGATATCTGTCGGGTCGAGGCAAGGCGTTCTCCATATATGGGCATAAAATGAATGCCCCCATATATGGGCATAAAATGGATTGCAGACAGACAGATACATATATCCCCATATATGGAGATATCTGTCTATCTGCATCCATTTTATGCCCATATATGGAGTATCTGTCTGTTCCTCCAACTGTGTTGCAGACACAGTGCCGGTTCCCCCTTTAATGCAAACCTCATTATACCTGTTGTCATAGGACCCGTTTTGAACATCTGTTTGCCTGTGTCCATTTATGCCCATATATGGAGATATCTGTATCTGTCTGTCTGCGTCCATTTTATGCCCATATATGGAGATCTTTGACCATCTGTTTGCCTCTGTCCATTTATGTCCATATATGGAGATATCTGTATCTGTCTGTCTGCAATCCATTTTATGCCCATATATGGGGGCATTCATTTTATGCCCATATATGGAGAACGTGCGTGCCCGTGGGACGAACGGTTCACGAGATACGCGGATTACATACATACATACATACATACACACTCACAGAGATTTTTTGTTGACTCATGTGGCGTACGCGACAGATACAGATATCCTCATATATGGAGATATCTGTCTATCTGCATCCATTTTATGCCCATATATGGAGTATCTGTCTGTTCCTCCAACTGTGTTGCAGACACAGTGCCGGTTCCCCCTTTAATGCAAACCTCATTATACCTGTTGTCATAGGACCCGTTTTGAACATCTGTTTGCCTGTGTCCATTTATGCCCATATATGGAGATATCTGTATCTGTCTGTCTGCGTCCATTTTATGCCCATATATGGAGATCTTTGACCATCTGTTTGCCTCTGTCCATTTATGTCCATATATGGAGATATCTGTATCTGTCTGTCTGCGTCCATTTTATGCCCATATATGGAGATCTTTTGCCTCTGTCCATTTATGTCCATTTTTATGCCCATATATGGAGAACGTGCGTGCCCGTGGGACGAACGGTTCTCGAGATACGCGGATTACATACATACATACACACTCACAGAGATTTTTTGTTGACTCATGTGGCGTACGTGATGTCAGAGCCTTTTATGAAGTGATGTCACAATGAGTCAGAGCTTTCGCCGATTTCCTCCGGAACAGCCTGATGTCAACAATCAACCCCGCATAAGGAGATTCCGAACGTTTCGCGCCGGTTCGGGAAAACCGCGCGTCGGGTCGGGTCGAGACCCGGCACTGCACTCCGTGCCGCGGCTGGGAACGCGCGTGCCGAATCTGAAGCCGGTGGGACGAACGGTTCTCGAGATACGCGGATTACAGACAGACACACAGACAGACAGACAGACACGCAGAGACTTCTCGCATTTATAGATAGATTTTAAAATGGAAGAAAATAAAGCTGCTAATCTTCTGAATACAATTCCATTTAGCTTTAATCACATTCTAGTCATCATACCTAGTTTTATTTTACTAAATATCATGTCCGTATGTCCTTCTGTAACGCCTCAATTTCGTTGACAATGTGACATCCCGTGACATCATCTCATCAAAAATGAAAACCCTGGATATCATGGAGACGACTGGATCATCACCTAGATCTCCATATATGGAGCTGACCTCTACATCTGATTCCCAGATGATGCCCTGTCAGGGCAACCACACTAATAGAATAATTTTTATGCCCATAAAAGGGGACAAGGACTGAGTGACAGATAGCCTACTGACACGCACTGACGCATGTCTGGGGTCTCACAGCACACGGTTGGTTCTACAGACAGGGATCTCTATATATGGGCATAAAAGGGATTGTATGTATGATGTCAGCCGTCATAGACATCATAGGACTTTCACTCACATAACGAGTACCCAGTAAGCATGTCTGGGGTCTCACAGCACACGGTTGGTTCTACAGACTCCAAGTTTTGCAAACAGATAGCTCATACTTTTGCCTATGTCCTTAAATGCTTGCACTGCCGTTACTGTACTTGCACAATGTACTGTTGTATCTATGAAACATGCAACAGATTTACAACACAATAGATTTTTATGTTAACATAACATTAAAGAAAAATACATTGAAAAAAGGTAATTGAGGCGTTTGTTCTTTAAAAGCGAAGCTAACACCTACTCTGTGAGCTGGCGTATGGAGTCATGATGCTAACACCTACTCTGTGAGCTGGCGTATCGTATGGAGTCATGAAGCTAGCTAACACCTACTCTGTGAGCTGGCGTATCGTATGGAGTCATGAAGCTAGCTAACACCTACTCTGTGAGCTGGCGTATCGTATGGAGTCATGAAGCTAGCTAACACCTACTCTGTGAGCTGGCGTATCGTATGGAGTCATTGAGGCTAACACCTACTCTGTGAGCTGGCGTATCGTATGGAGTCATGATGCTAACACCTACTCTGTGAGCTGGCGTATCGTATAGAGTCATGATGCTAACACCTACTCTGTGAGCTGGCGTATCGTATGGAGTCATTGAGGCTAACACCTACTCTGTGAGCTGGCGTATCGTATGGAGTCATGATGCTAACACCTACTCTGTGAGCTGGCGTATCGTATGGAGTCATTGAGGCTAACACCTACTCTGTGAGCTGGCGTATCGTATGGAGTCATTGATGCTAACACCTACTCTGTGAGCTGGCGTATCGTATGGAGTCATTGAGGCTAACACCTACTCTGTGAGCTGGCGTATCGTATAGAGTCATGATGCTAACACCTACTCTGTGAGCTGGCGTATCGTATAGAGTCATGATGCTAACACCTACTCTGTGAGCTGGCGTATCGTATGGAGTCATTGAGGCTAACACCTACTCTGTGAGCTGGCGTATCGTATAGAGTCATGATGCTAACACCTACTCTGTGAGCTGGCGTATCGTATGGAGTCATTGAGGCTAACACCTACTCTGTGAGCTGGGATATGGAGTCATTGAGGCTAACACCTACTCTGTGAGCTGGCGTATCGTATGGAGTCATTGATGCTAACACCTACTCTGTGAGCTGGCGTATCGTATGGAGTCATGGAGGCTAACACCTACTCTGTGAGCTGGCGTATGGAGTCCTCTTCCTCGGTGGTGGTGCGGTAGAACTCCCCGGGGTTGTTCCAGCCGAACCAGCCCTTCACCTGGCCCTGCACGAAGCCCGCCTCCAGGGGCTTGGCGTCGCCCCCCACTGTGGTGGAGAGGTACTGCAGGCCGTCCTCCGGGTACAGCATGATGGCGTAGGAGGCCGACTCCATGGAGGCTATGACCAGCTGGAAGGTGTTTCTCTGATAACAACAAGATTTATTATAATTAATACAGTTATTATAATGTATTTAATAGACTCCATGGACGCTATGACCAGCTGGAAGGTGTTTCTCTGATAACAATAAGATTATTATAATTAATAAAGTTATTATACTGTAGCCCGGCTCCATGTTATGAGATTTAGAAAAGTCTGTTTATTTCGGATTCTTTTCCCAGATTACGTTTTTTGGTCAAAACAAGGTTTTTTCTACAGTCCCTAACTGAAGAACAGATGAATGCTTATACAATTTTTCTTTTCCGGCTGAAAGAAAAGACAATCGTCCGCTCCTCCGTGACGATTTTGTTTACATCCTGGTCACATGGTGCGTTGCTGTTGCCGGCAAAAAGCACAAAATAAATGTGTATTTCTCTGCACCTCTTCTGATGGCCTTTTAAACCCCACCCTCCACTTCCTTATTTGGAAAATTGTTCTCCTCTTGATGACGGTTGGCCTTTACTGCAGCTTACATTATTTTTTTCCAAAATCTACAAGTCCTCTGCTTTACACTAGCCAATGCAGCATGTGCCTTATAGATCGGTTACACTATATTGTGTATCATTATTTTATGCTTTAACTATGCGCTGTGAGCTTGTATATCTGCTATTTTTGAAATATCGTGAAAATTAGAATTTTGACCCGAATAAGTGTCTTTTGAATCCTTGTGAGTTTTTTTTTTTTTTTTTAAATCTATGTTTCTGTCAGCAATCTGGCCAGCCATCGTCAAAGAAAAGGTCCTTTTCACTTAACTGGAGCTCAGTTAGTCTGTTCTTGAGAGACTACTATGTCAGTGGTTCTCAAACCTTTTCATGTGAAGGACCCCCAAAATGATATTTATTTGGCCACGGACCCCCATCTCAAAATATTTAGTTCCAGGGACCACCCAGTAGCAAAATTTGAGTTACAAACGTTCGCTTTGAAAATACATATATTCAAAGATTTGCACACATTTTCACGACTTTTTCAAAAATAGCAGATCTACAAGCTCGCAATATCTGCTATTTTTCACTGGTTAAAGCATTCAATAATTCTAGGCCTAAATGGGTTATACAGTAGATCGGGTGGGTGTGTCAAAATATGTTGGCCCAGCCATGCACGTCACAGTGTTATCATTTCAATACTACGGCCCGACGACGACGGTCCCTCACCTTCCTGCCCGGCCCGTCGCCCCGGCTGGCCCCTCCCCCTCCTCCTGCCGCCGCCACGTTCTCCCAGGTGACCACCACGGCGTGCACGGGGTCCACGCCGTCGTCGTTGGGGAAGGCCTGGCTGATGTGCTGTGCTGCCCTCTGCAGCACGGGAGGGGAACTGTCCTGGCGGTAGTACACCCGGCCCCGCCCGTCGCTGGTGTCCAGGTCGCCCAGCAGGGCGGCGATCATGCGGAACCTGGAGCAGGGACGTGCAGAGACCGTTAGAGAGGCAGGGGCTGGAAATGTCTAAAAGAGCCTTTTGGTGGAAATATAGAAAATAGCAGACCTCCAAGCTCACAACGCGTCGCGTTTAGGCCTGGCACAGTTATTACATAATTGTCTAATCGCAATTATTTGACATAATCGCAATTATTTTGTCGTAATCGTCATAATCGTTTCCAGGGGCGTCAATTGGGTATGGCAGGGGTATGCAGCTGCCATACCCTGGGTCCAGGGGGAAAAAAAATAAAAGTTACTTTTAAATATAAATCCATGAATGTCTCTTTGTCTATCTGTGCTGGTTATTATGTTGTTAAATTACAGTAAAATAACTGCAAATGCAAAATGTAACAAAATGGTCACTTTAACAAGGTATTATAATTATATTCTCCACACTTGTATTCTCCCCATCTTGACAGAATGGTATATTCCCAGGTTCCGCAGGTCAGCTGCACAGATGCAATGCATTATTGTTAATTGTGGCAAGTTTACTAACATGCTACTTGAAAAACCATTCTAGGCTGCCATATCCAGCCCAAGAAAACGTAGAAACATTGTGAAAATAGCAGATCTACATGCTCACCCGCAGTGCGAGGCGTTGTGAGCATGTAGATCTGCTATTTTCACAATAGAACCGTGTTATCCAAAATGTAATTCCTATTTTCCATGAGGACTCCCATCTTTGCCATACCCTAGCTTTTGCTGAACTGACCCCACTGATCGTTTCCATGTTGAAACATTTTCATATTATTATTATTTTTTTTTTCAAAAATAGTGGAATAGTTGTGATGTCACAAAAGGGACCAAAAATCAGACCGCCCATTCTGAGACCTGCTTACATAGATCTGCCCATAAACGTGCAGAGACTGTTAGAGTGGCAAAAGGGCCTTTCTGTGTGGAGTTTGCATGTTCTCCCCGTGTCTCCTAGGGTTGATACCCTCACAAAAAACATGCAGTAATCCTTGTCTCATTAATGCCTCCCCCTGGCCAGCCGGGGCGCCCGATGGAGGGGAAAGGAACTGGTTGGAATAACGTGTTCCTTCCACGCGCTACGTCCAGCCAGGGAATCTCTCCCCAGTCAGGTGGGAAGAAGCAACTTGGACTTCTCATGCACTGAAGGAAGCATGAGGTCAGTCCGTTGCTCTCCCCAGGTTGGCAGATGGAGAGCAGAGACCAGGAGTACAGTAGATAATTGACACTGGGTAGGAATGGGTTGAAAAATCGTGGGATAAAAAAAAAAAGGAGAGGCAGGGGCTGAAATTTCTAAAAGAGACTTTTTTTTTTTTTCATCTGTTTATTGGTTTTATACAAGTTTTTTAAGGACATACAGGCATACAAATGAATCTATACAATATTGGTTATACTTTGTAGATGAGTATACCACACAAAACAAACACACACCCTTCTCCCCCCCACCCCAGAAACATACATCAGACATATACATTAAACAGAACAAAAAGGAAAAAAACACACAACCGAGCCAAAGACGAGACAAAATAAAAAGAGAAAAAAACAAAACAATGCATGAAGGTTACATTTTCATCATTATATATTCTTCATGTGTTCTCCGTGATGACCATTGGCCCATTTTCGAACCATCGTAAGCCAGAAGAGATTCAACGCCTGGCCTTTACATAGTCCATGAAAGGTTGCCAGGTTTTAAAAAACTTTTCTATAGAACCCCGTAGAGTAAATCTTAGTTTTTCTAACTTAAGGTGCTGCATGACATCATTAACCAGCATATTAAATGCAGGAGGCTGAGCTTGTTTCCAATTCATTAGAATTAACCTGCGTGCCATAAAGGTCACGAATCTCGCCACTGTGGAGTCACGTCCTCTAAGGGGACTATTCTCTCCCAGAATCCCCAACACTGCCATAACAGGGTCGGGATCTACTCTATATCCCAGAATATCCGAGAGAGTTTTAATATAGAATTCCAAAAGTTGGACAAATTTGGACATGACCAAAACATGTGCCCCAGTGTGGCCGGGAAAACCTTACAACGGTCACACATGGGATCTGTGTCGGGATACATTTTGGAAAGCTTGACCTTTGAGTAATGTAGTCGATGCAGCACCTTGAATTGTATGAGGCCGTGCCTGGCGCAAACAGAAACCGAATGAACACTCTCCTGTGCATCACTCCACAGCCCAGTCAGGTCCACACCCAGATCGCCCTCCCATGCAGTTTTGAGAAAATCAAGAGAGGTTCCCAATTGATTAGATATAAAGTCATACATGTATGATATTACCCCTCTAGATGAAGGATCTGCTAGGAACAATGAATCCATCTGAGTGCTAGGTTTGTTAGGAAATGTAGTTGTGTTAGTTCTGATATAATTGCGAATCTGGAGATATCTGAAATGATGGGTTTGAGGTAGGTCGAATTTCCTCTTTAATAATTCAAATGACGGAAATATGCCATCAATATATAGATCCCTTAACCTTTTAATACCATTACGGTGCCATAACTGAAAAGCGTCATCTACTAGGGAAGGTTGGAAATGGTGATTTGCACACAAGGGCGCCAGGAGAGAGTTTATTTGCCAGCCAAAGTGCTGTCTTATTTTGGTCCATATTTTAAGGGAATGTGTGATAACCGGGTTTTTTCTAGTGTATTCTTAATGAAAATATAGAAAATTGCAAACCTCCAAGCTCACAACGCGCCGCAGCGCGACGCGTTGTGAGCTTGGAGGTCTGCTATTTTCGGTGCTTGATACCACACTGAACTAAGCATAATCAAGTAAACTTGGAGATGTGGCGTAACAGCATGGATTTCTACACAGAGAGGGCAATTCTTTCAACATAAGATGCTGCATTCAAGTTCAGGAGAGTTTGGACGAGGCAATTCTCTTGAATGCTGAGTTCAGGTATGGCATGGAAAGAGGGGACATTTGCATTTCTTTTACCATAGTAAAAACTGCATTCATGGTCTGGAGAGGACACTTTTTACGGAGGTATGGGCAGGGGCTCAAGGCCCCTGTGATGTCTATGTCCAGTGTTGTACCTGAACGCGTTCAATAAACGCTCGTTCATGAACTCGTTATATTTTGGCGAACGTGAACTGAACGTTCTTTATTTCCGCTTGAAGAACGTATGGTCGAACGTGTTCATTCTGTTCATTCTTCGCTCGTCTGCCCGCGGTCGTCTACGTCCTCTCGTCTTTCTTTGCATTCACATTGAAGCGATGTGTGTCAATCACCTCCTCGTTACATCTCCCAAGTAAAGCCTGACTATACTTTGTTGTGTGTTGCATGCTGAAAATAGCTGCTCTGCTCGCATCCACGAGACGGTGTGAGCTTATAGATCAGCTATTTTAACCAACGCGGAAACATGCCGGATGTGCGCGACGGTTAGAAACTTCTGCCTTCACAATAATAAGGGTGCAGGATGACTGGGCACCTAAATACTGTGGGCACCACAATGTTAAGTTGGGTGAAATAATTGCTGTGTGTGCTTCTATATGGGCTGTGTTAATAACTTTGACAAATAATAGCTTGTAGCAACGTCTAAAGAAATTAATAGCCAAAAGTATAACAAATTTAAGTAAAAAATAAATAAAAATAACTACGGGTAAGTTAGTTCACTTTGGGGAACCATGAACTTTAGTTCAAAATGTGGAATTATGAAATGAACTAGTTCATTTTAGAAGTTGTGAACGTGAATTAGAACTAGTTCATGTAGAACGTGAACTTTCCCAACACTGTGTATGTGAGCACGTGACTGACCTGGACGGGAGCTTCCCCAGATACTCCGCCTCTGGCGCAGGCTCGGCCACGCCCACAAGGCCGTTGGTGTTGATCTGTGAACAAATGGGAGGCGGAGTTAGGGGCAGTGGTGGAAGAAGTACTATTTAATTTATACACAAGTAAAAGCCTCAATTCTGCGATATAGACTGATTTCCTGGGGAGAGCGTCGCCATTACTGCTGGTGTAAACAGACTGTTGACTCCCGTGATTTGGAAATGCTCCGTCATACAGTCTGGGAGATGGAAGTTCTTATGATGAGTGTAGGAGCCATGAATTATATTTTTGTAATGTTATTTGGTCAATCACTGGAGTGTCTGTGTGAATGAGTGACGGGCACAGGGGCAGACCTGGTCTCTTCAAAGGCAACACCTACTCACCTGTAGGGGACTGAGAGAGAGAGAGAGGGGGTGACTGGGAAGCCACATCTGAGACATCAAAGAAGGGGGTCCAATCATTTTACTTTTCTGAGCCTAATTATTCAGTAAACCCCAGACCACAGAAAATAGTCCCTCTACACAGCCTCACCCTAAACCACAGCCTGCACCCTCACCCTCACCCTAAACCACAGTCTGCCCACTAACAGATCCACTAGCGGTTAGGGTTATAGAGTTATAGAGTAACTACTCCTCACACGCAGCCACTTGGGAAACGGTTGCTCCCGGTGAGCAGGTTGGTGCATTGCATGGTTTCCTCTGCCATAATGTATGGATGTGTGTGTGTGTGAATGTCTGTGAACATGTGTGTGTCTGTGAATAGGTGAATGGCCAAATGTGTGGGTGTAAGTGTGTGTGAGTGTAATGCAGATTGTAAAGTGCTTTGCAGGAAGCTGCTATATTAATGCATTTACCATTCACTACTGTAAGTGACCTCAATGCTACAGTATGACTGAATGTACACAAAATAACCCAGAACACTGTGTACTGTAACATACTGTACATCCAACACTGTACTGTAACATACTGTATGCTACTGTACATCCAAGAAGGACAAAAACTAAACAAAGTGAAACTGTTCATGGGTAGCAGTCGGTGAAGGGTTCGGCGTCTGTCTCGCGTGTCTTGCTCAAGGACACGTGGACATGCACTAACCCTATGATCCAACCGGCAACCTTCTGCTTATCAAGCGGACCTGAGCCACTGCCACCCGCTGTACGCGTGCATTATGCAACATGCATGCATGCAACATGCATGCATGCAACAGCCTGGGTGACAGCAGACTGCTGGGCGAGCGCTGGCACTTTGGAATGGGATCAACTTAAAAAAGGTAAACTTAAAAATGCACAGACCTGGATGGTTGTTTGAGTTGGACAAAAGGTGGCCATATTTTCCCAAATATGGAGATGATTGACGTCTGACATCATAGATGTTTGACGTCATAGACCACATGAGACCGACACAATATATAAGGCTGGGACTTTAACTGACTAATTGTGATTAATTAATTACAGAAAATTAACGTGATTAAAAAAATTATCTCATTTTAATCGCACTTAGTTTTTGCACCACAGAACCTTCAGTTTTGGGCATACCGATCATAGCGATGCACCAACCAAGAAAAGACAACAAACGCAAAGGGAGAAGTAGCCGATCAGAGCGCTTTGCTTGGCCCAGTGGATGCGAAATTTAGATTTAAAAAACTCACTTGTTGATTCACTCGTAAAAAAAAAATGTTTCTCAGGTCAAATAACGATGTGCGATTAAAATGCGATTAATTGCGATTAATAAATCACAGAGCCTGTAATTAATTAGATTAAAATGTTTAATCGCATCCCAGCCCTAATATATATATATATATATATATATATATATATATATATCCTATCTCTTTATGGGAAAGACCATAAATGGACTTAATATTGGCGTTTTGCTGCCGGACGTAAAATGTATGCTAATTGGTAAGCCCAGACGGTTGCAAAAACCACATGTCCAAAAAAAGGATTTTCCACATCATAAGTGGTCAACTGTGTCTGTGTTTTTATAATAAATACTTTACCAATGAAAAGTATATTAACAAAGAGCTTTGACTACAGAATGACTACTGAATATCGCCCCCCATTACCTGATTGGTCAATACACGAGCCAAAGAACTTCACATTTCACACGGTAAAACAGTGCCATAATTCTGTGTTTTGGAGATCCACAGCCATTGGTCCACACGAGCGCAAAAAAGATTTGTGTCTCCACAGCTCTGTTGATCCGTGTTTTGTAAATCCACACAAGTCTGTTGAGCTGTGTCTTTCACATCTGTAATTCACAACTTGTATTTTAAATCCACAAAAAGATTAGCAACTTGTGTGTTTTATTTTGTGATCCACAGAAAAGATTTGCAACTTGTGTGTTTTATTTTGTGATCCACAGAAAAGATTTGCAACTTGATTTTATTTTGTGATCCACAGAAAAGATTTGCAACTTGATTTTATTTTGTGATCCACAGAAAAGATTTGCAACTTGATTTTATTTTGTGATCCACAGAAAAGATTTGCAACTTGATTTTATTTTGTGATCCACAGAAAAGATTTGCAACTTGATTTTATTTTGTGATCCACAGAAAAGATTTGCAACTTGTGTGTTTTATTTTGTGATCCACAGAAAAGATTTGCAACTTGATTTTATTTTGTGATCCACAGAAAAGATTTGCAACTTGATTTTATTTTGTGATCCACAGAAAAGATTTGCAACTTGATTTTATTTTGTGATCCACAGAAAAGATTTGCAACTTGATTTTATTTTGTGATCCACAGAAAAGATTTGCAACTTGATTTTATTTTGTGATCCACAGAAAAGATTTGCAACTTGTGTGTTTTATTTTGTGATCCACAGAAAAGATTTGCAACTTGATTTTATTTTGTGATCCACAGAAAAGATTTGCAACTTGATTTTATTTTGTGATCCACAGAAAAGATTTGCAACTTGATTTTATTTTGTGATCCACAGAAAAGATTTGCAACTTGATTTTATTTTGTGATCCACAGAAAAGATTTGCAACTTGATTTTATTTTGTGATCCACAGAAAAGATTTGCAACTTGATTTTATTTTGTGATCCACAGAAAAGATTTGCAACTTGATTTTATTTTGTGATCCACAGAAAAGATTTGCAACTTGATTTTATTTTGTGATCCACAGAAAAGATTTGCAACTTGTGTGTTTTATTTTGTGATCCACAGAAAAGATTTGCAACTTGATTTTATTTTGTGATCCACAGAAAAGATTTGCAACTTGATTTTATTTTGTGATCCACAGAAAAGATTTGCAACTTGATTTTATTTTGTGATCCACAGAAAAGATTTGCAACTTGATTTTATTTTGTGATCCACAGAAAAGATTTGCAACTTGATTTTATTTTGTGATCCACAGAAAAGATTTGCAACTTGATTTTATTTTGTGATCCACAGAAAAGATTTGCAACTTGATTTTATTTTGTGATCCAGAAAAAGATTTGCTACTTGATTTTATTTTGTGATCCACAGAAAAGATTTGCAACTTGATTTTATTTTGTGATCCACAGAAAAGATTTGCAACTTGATTTTATTTTGTGATCCAGAAAAAGATTTGCAACTTGATTTTATTTTGTGATCCACAGAAAAGATTTGCAACTTGATTTTATTTTGTGATCCACAGAAAAGATTTGCAACTTGATTTTATTTTGTGATCCACAAAAAGATTTGCAACTTGATTTTATTTTGTGATCCACAGAAAAGATTAGCAACTTGTGTGTTTTATTTTGTGATCCACAGAAAAGATTTGCAACTTGATTTTATTTTGTGATCCACAAAAAGATTTGCAACTTGATTTTATTTTGTGATCCACAAAAAGATTTGCTACTTGATTTTATTTTGTGATCCACAGAAAAGATTTGCAACTTGTTTTTATTTTGTGATCCACAAAAAGATTTGCTACTTGATTTTATTTTGTGATCCACAAAAAGATTTGCTACTTGATTTTATTTTGTGATCCACAAAAAGATTTGCAACTTGATTTTATTTTGTGATCCACAGAAAAGATTTGCTACTTGATTTT